>NW_027209301.1:0-7500 GCF_027789765.1 Dendropsophus ebraccatus
GTGTCATACCCTCCCTCCTTTGTGCTTTTTGCCATAAATGTAGAGCAGATGGAGCCAACAGGTTAAACTTTTAGATAAAAAAAAAAAATTTTTCCATGCTTAAGGGGTTATCCCAAAAACCTATTTAAAGACTGCATTTCATCACTGCTTCATGCATTCACTATGGGACCGCTGAGGCGGACTGGTTTCTAAACTCTCTATCCTCGCCACTCCTGTGAGTATTGGGAATGCAGCTGAGCTCCACTGCTGGTCACTTGAGGACAAGAGACCTCTGTTCTAGTAATTGTGACGAGGGGGGACACTGTAAAATGCCTATCTTGTGGTAAGTGATAAATTACAAAGAGAACAAGTTTATAACTTATTACAGGAAATGTTGGCTTGTGTATAACATATCATAGTTCTAGGACCAAGTGCATAAATATGAATTGTTCGATTGATCAGTATTAAAAGTACATTATTGACCACATAAAATAGCGTATCAGGTATAGCCTCAAAGTACTGGCACTAGTTCCCTGCCATAGCTGCATTGTGTGGGAAAACTTTAAATTTTGTAAGGCGCCATTTACACACAGAAAGATTATCTACCAAAGATTTGAAGCCTAAGCCAGAACAGACTATAAACAGAGAGCTTGAGATTTCTCCTCTTTCTATCCATTCGTGGCTTTGGCTTCAAATCTTTAGCAGCTAATCTGTCAGATATCTTTTTATGTAATGGTCACCTGCATCTCTTTTGTCAGAAATGGTGGGAGTCCAGAGGCCCAGCTCTCACTGATCAATAAGGTGTGGCATATGCGAACGATATGTTAAAACACCCATTTAAAATAACAGGTGTCTGACCTAGCCGAGACTCCTCCTTTTTGCGTTTATCTTTCATAACCCTCCTCACCTGTTAATGTAGCCACAACCCAGTGTTATTTCTAAATATATTTTTACAATCAAATCCGGCTATGGAAAAAGGTATTGCTCCTGTCAAACACATATTTGGGTACCAGAATTCATTTCAGATGTAATGTTTGAATGCAGGACAGTTGGCATGTTATTTAAAGGGGTTATCCAGGTTTAAAAACGCGGGCCACCACTTTACAGAGACAGCATGGATTTTGCAATTGAACATTTGAAAAACCCCACTCAAACTGAGACAAGAATCTGCGTCCTCTGGAAGCGGTGGCCATGTTTTTGTAATACTGGATACCCCTCTAACCCAAAGACTTGCTTTTTAAGAGGTATCTCTGTGACTTTTTTTTTTTTCCTTATAATCAACTGGTGTCAAGTTAAATAGATTTGTATTTTACGAGGTTCGGGTCTTCCAAATCTTAACCGCTATTATGCCAAAGCACACCTCTCCGTGGTGCGGAATAGCACAGACATGCCTTACGAAACTACAGGTAAGTATAGAGGCTGCCCTTGCCCAATTTCCCTGTTTCCGCCTGTTTCAATGGTACAACCCACATAAAAGTATGCCAAAACACTTTTTTTTTTTCAGATTCATAGCACCTCACCCCCTCTCTGTTTCCAGTCCTACGCAACCTTTTCCTGTCCCTCGGGGTTGCTGACCAAATTCATAGGTGGTCTAAGGTGGGTAGCTTAGAGTAAAGTCTTTTCTAAATGGCTTCTCTGCTTTCCCTGTCACTCTCAGGGAGCTCGCAACCCCCTATCTTTTGGGTCTAGAAAGCCTTGAGCTCTTCATTTTCTATTTCTCTGCCTTTTCCCTTCTTCTTTGTACATTCTCTAACCCCTTTGGGCTCTGGCTCCTCCTCACTTGCTTTTCCTTCTTATGCCATGCTTGGCTCCCTACTGGGGTAACTTGCTGCTCAGGTGGAGCAGGTGTATACCTGCCCTCACTCCTCTTCAATCGCCTTGGCAGCAAGAGGGGGATACAAGGTACTCCTGTTAGAACCACCCTTCCACCAGATGTTCCTGGAGCATCTCTGGTGGAGGAACTGTGGTGAAAGACTCCTTTCTGGAGCTGCCCTAAATTGTTCCCCTTTCTAAAAAGAGGTGTTGTGCCATCTGATCAGTGCAGCTAGACCTGCCTTCAGGCTCTGTGAAGGAGCCCTGATCCCCTTCAAGTCCCTATGTGTTGCCTACTTGAGGATATCAGCATATGGAAACGCTCATGGCTCAACTCTACAAACAATCCTCCTGCTTTTTTGGACATGGTGGGTTATTGGGACCAGTTCAGACATGGCTGAGTATAAGTCCCTTCTAGCATGCTGAGAAGTATTCCCATGCCGTACGCCCCGTTTTTTCCTCTCCTTTCCCCTCCCCTTCCGCTTGTCTTCATCCTCTTTGCTCTCCCAATTTTTATTTCTTCCCCCGGTTTGGGCTTCTTGCCATTGATGGTCCGCATGATACCTTTTGTGTATACCCGTATGTCATATTTGCTAATATTACTGTTTTACTACCTGGGCATGGGCACTTGTTAAAATTTAAAAATTTTATAACTTCAGAATAAGAAAAAGAAAATTGTGAACAATGCCAAATAGTTACAAAATGTGGCTGTAGTTTTTACTCTAATATGCTATATTAAAGGGGGTTGTTCAGAATAAAAATGTTTTTCTTTAATTGGAATTTACTTCTTCTATAAACATCTCAAGTCTTAGGGGTGGGGGCATGCTTGGTGATGAAGTCACCCCACAGCTTCTCATGACTGCACAATGCCATGTGGAAGGTGTCCAGAACTGGCAGCGTCCAACTGTGCTAAGATGCCTGATGAAGAGGTGATGTGTGCACTGCTTGAAGCTATTAACGCTGCCACAATCACTGTCGTAACGTGCAAGCTATGGAGTGTTTTGCAGAGTGCGAGGAGGCATGCTGATACAGAGGAGAGTGAAGGCGTCGGTTGGCCCAGAGAGTGGGTACCGAAGGAGAGTAAAATTGCCTGCGGCGTATGAAGGAAGCTGCGGAGGAGATCGAACAGCCTAGTTAGATAGTGAGGCGATGGCTGTGGGCAGGTGGCGGGACGTGGATCAGTTGGTCCGGAAGTGAAGGTCCCGTGATTGATGGCTGTAGCTGGCAGAGAAAGGTGGAACAGGAGCTGATCTCACAATGCGATCAAGGCTACAGTGTGTACTTGTGGAGAAGACAGACATACATTGACGGCCGTTCCCGGGGGTAAAGGAACCCTGACCGACCTGCGGGTGAGATCAAACTGATGTAGATCTCTGTCCCCACTGGGAATGTGAATTAGCTGACACTCCTGTTTCTGAACTTTTAAGCCATTGTTGAGAAAATAATCTATAAAAGTACTGAGGCTGATGATAGAAACTGGTGTTATCTAACATAGTGCCATATCTAAAGAAACAAATGAGTTAATCTATTCTGATGTTTCTTTTGATATACACTACCGTTCAAAAGTTTGGGGTCACCCAAACATTTTGTGTTTTCCATGAAAAGTCACACTTATTGCACCACCATACTGTGTGAAATTAATAGAAATAGTCAAGACATGACAAGGTAAAAATAATGTTTGTATTTGAATAACATTGTTTTTACATCAAACTTTGCTTTCGTCAAAGATTCCACCTTTTGCAGCAATTACAGCATTGCACACCTTTGGGCATTCTAGCTATTAATCTGTTGAGGTAAGCTGGAGAAATTGCACCCCACGCTTCTAGAAGCAGCTCCCACAGTTGGATTGGTTGGATGGGCACTTCGGCGTACCATAACGTTCAAGCTGCTCCCACAACAGCTCAATGGGGTTCAGATCGGTGACTGCGCTGGCCACTTCCATACTGATAGAATACCAGTGGCCTGCTTCTGCTGTAAATAGTTCTTGCACAATTCGAGGTGTGTTTAGGGTCATTGTCCTGTTGTAGGATGAAATTGGCTCCAATCAAGCGCTGTCCACTGGGTATGGCATGACGTTGAAAAATTGAGTGATAGCCTTCCTTATTCAGAATCCCTTTTACCCTGTACAAATCTCCCACCTTACCAGCACCAAAGCAACCCCAGATCAGTCCTCAGATATGGCTTTTTCTTTGCCACTCTGCCCTGAAGCCCCAAACTCCCGCAGCCGCCTCTTCACTGTAGATGTTGACACTTCTTTTTCTACTCTGGTTAGAGCCTGTTTATGCTGTCCTCTGAAGGGAAGCAGTACACACCGTTGTAGGAAATCTTCAATTTCTTAGCAATTTCTCGCATGGAATAGCCTTCATTTCTAAGAACAAGAATAGACTGTCGAGTTTCAGATGAAAGTTCTCTTTTTCTGGCCATTTGAGCGTTAATTGACCCCACAAATGTGATGCTCCAGAACCACAATCTGCTCAAAGGAAGGTCAGTTTTGTAGCTTCTGTAACGAGCTAGACTGTTTTCAGATGTGTGAACATGATTGCACAAGGGTTTTCTAATCATCAATTAGCCTTCTGAGCCAGTGAGCAAACACATTGTACCATTAGAAACACTGGAGTGATAGTTGCTGGAAATGGGCCTCTATACACCTATGTAGATATTGCCACCAAAAACCAGACATTTGCAGCTAGAATAGTCATTTACCACATTAGCAATGTATAGAGTGTATTTGTTTAAAGTTAGGACTAGTTTAAAGTTATCTTCGTTGAAAAGTACAGTGCTTTTTCCTTCAAAAGTTTGGGGGTCACATTGAAATGTCCCTTATTTTGAACGGTAGTGTACCTGAAGAATACTGAGGTCTTATAAAGGGACTGGCATGGTGAGAACAAATACATTTGTATTGCTTGATGTACAACCACTACTGGGACATCTAGGAGTGAGAACTGTGTATGAAATTATAAGAACTTTGAACTATTTGTACTCCTGCTCTAAATGTGAACTACAAGGAGATAAGGGATCACTGAGAAGTAAAGGACTAATATAAGAACGGTGGAACTTATGTGGATAGTGGAGTGCTTAAGTGTATTTGCTGATTAACTTAGTGTTATACGTAAAGTAACATCAGAGTTAACGAAGATACTGCTGAAATTTTTTTACTGATATATCTGGGGACTATTGAGGTCTTATATATAAATATAAATTTGTATTACTGTACGTATATCTACTACTGGTACACTCTAGGAGTGAGAACTGTGTCTGAAACTATATATAAGAAATCTGAACTACCTGTATTCCTGATCTAAACGTGAGACATGGAGACATAAGAGATTGCTGAGAGTTGAGCTAATTGAGACACCGCTAAAATTTTGTGACATGCCTGGGGGATATCAAGGCCCTGTTAAAGAGCCAGTTGGATGAGAGGTTGGATTGTGGGTGTAATACTAGCTAGTATGAACTGTTTCTGCGAAAATTTCTCTCTAGGTGGAGTGAGATGTGAAGATACTGGTTATGTTAATAAGCCGGTGCTGTCCCCCCAGGTAGAAAAGAAGAAAGAGCGAGGGGAAAAGATTGAAAAATTTTTTAGTAAAACACCCGAAGGGAAGGGAGCGACCTCAAAGTTAAGTGGAGGCGCTAACAGTAATAGTGGAGAGAACAGTACTATATTAGAAATGTATTAACCAAAATCGCAAAAACTGAGGGCAGCCACTGTTATGTATATAATCCCTAAATGGGTGTAAATAAGGGGATAATGCCTGAGCCGTAATGCTACCTCAACATAGCCAAACTAAACCAAGAAAAAACAAATTGAGTATTGTAGCAATAATTTTATTTCAAACCAATATTTTAAAATACCAAAAAATCAAAAAAATAAATCAACACTATAAAAACAGGGTGGCAATCCTGGAGAGATGTCTCATATAACATAGTAGTGCAAAGGCAATTCATAAAAAAGAACACTGGGACTGGATATAAGTGCTAAGTGCATGATTGTATAAAAAAAATCCTATATTTGCAATGCAAACTCATCCCACCCCATATAAGAGTCACACATGTTACCAGAGGGTCACAAAATCTACTCACTCTCCAGGATGCCACCACCCCGACGCGCGTTTCGTGTCCTTCGTCCGGGTTGAAATAAAATTATTGCTACAATACTTAATTTGTTTTTTCTTGGTTTACTATATTAGAAATGGCAGATAAAAATGGCCAACCGGTGTAATATAGCTTTGACAGATATTACAAATAGGCAGAATTAAATAAGACATCTCACTTATATGCACCGACATGAATAAGGTGAGAGAGAAGGTGACAGAGCAGTAAATTAAAATATGGAAGCAGGGTCGTAGCTAGAGTAGATATATATAGATAGATCATCTAAGTGCAGGAGCAGACTACCTTCTTCTTAACCCCTTATGTACTGAAGTGTGTAATTGACATTGACTCACATGCTGAAGCTTAAAAAAAGGTTAAAAGCAGAAGACAGAGATCTCTGCTTTACTGCTTGTGCACTGATAACCCCTGACCTCCAAGCTCCTGCAGACGTCGGCGGTTATCAGAGATCTTCTCCTTCTCTTATGCTTTTTTAACCTTTTTTTGTGCTGCAGCATGTAAGTGAGGTATGTATTACTTACACACAGCAGTACATAAGGGGGTTTAGCAGAAGGACACAGAATGACTCTTACCTTCCCTGTGCATCCCCAGGCCCCCCTCCGGCATGGACCCATAGCAGCTGCCTGGCCTGCCTCTATCGTAGCTATGCCACTGTGTGGAAGGCAAAATAGCGATAAATGTAATCAGCAGTAGAAGAATATAAGAAAGAAAAAGAGAATGTAAAACAAAACTGGTTGCAATGGAAGCAGAAATAGATCTTTAAACTTGAGATTGGTAGGAATCCCAGAATGTAGTGAAGGGAACGTTTGTACCTCATTTATTCAAGAATGACTGTTAGAACAATGGGATAGAGTAATGACTGCACGAAGCCTTTAGGGGATAGTCCAAGACTATATTGGCTAAAATTCATTGTGCAAAGGACAAGGATAAGATTTTGAGGAGAGTTAGGGCAACACAAAAACAGAAAAAAAATGTGTGGAGGTAAACAAGACTTACACAGAACAAGTTGAAATATGCAGTTTTATATCCAGCAAGGCTCTGTGTGACATACCTCCAGCAGACACATTTTTTTTGATAATTCTGTGGATGTGGCCGAGTGGTTGGACACACAAGGCATGAGATAAGGCACATAGTTTAGGGCAGTCAAGTTGGCAGGGCCGGTTTTAGACTAGATGTGGCCCTGGGCGAAGTTAAAGGTGGGGCCCCAAATGCTGAAATATTTTAGCAACAATTTAAGGTCCCCATACATGTTACTCTTTTGTTGGTGGTACCTGTTGCTCCTGGTGGGTTCGGCCATCAGCGTAAGGTGTATGGGGCTCTCTGGACAGTCCTCTGACAGATGATATCAGTGGACATAGGGGGGTCGAGCTTGATGGAAAATCAACGCCCAACCTCTTTGTTCTCAGAGAGATAAGCCGGCATCAGATCTGTATGGCTATGGCTTTCCCCTCTCATAGAGAACACAGGAAACACTCAGATGTGCCAAATTTCTGTGTATGGGGAGGACGGGACCAGATGGGAGAGATAATTGTCAGCTGAAGGATTGTTCAGCCAGCAGTTATTGGAAGTGTACGGCCACTTTTAAGGCCGTATTACACG
>NW_027209301.1:12500-28130 GCF_027789765.1 Dendropsophus ebraccatus
GGAGTGTGTGGCTGAAGCCAGAAGCTCCATTGTGTGAACTGACAGCTTCTCTGTGGCCACTATTCAATGAATAGTGGACACAAAAAACGGAAACGACGGTTTTTAGTGTGGCCAGATGGAACCCCGGCTTGAGTGTATACCATGTGTATGTATATATATATGTACTATGTGTATACACTCCGGCCAAGATTCCATTAATTTCAATAGAACGTGCATTTTGTATAAATCACGGCCATTGTTGCAAATTGCAACAACAGCCGTGATTGATACAAAACATACGTTGTGTGAACATAGCCTGAGACTGTGTATGTCTGTGTTCTCATGTACAGGTAAACATCACAATGCGTAGTGGATATAATACAATGTAGTGCACCTTGCTAGTAACACCTCAATATGGAGTAAATATAAGTGCCTCAATACATAAGTATTATAAGAAGTGGCTATATATATATATATATATATATATATATATATATATATATATATATATATATATATATATATATATATATATTGAGGTATTAAAGCGGTGCTGTCATTTGTCATATCTTGTGACATGTCATTCAGAGACCTATGGGGATCATCACTTATAAGCGGGTGATGTGCGCAGTGCAAGGTCTGATTTCTAGTCTGTGGAGTGAGTGAATCAGCCAGGGAGTGAAGTGCACTACTGTGTGCTTCACCCACTTATAACTGACAATTTCAGCAGGTCTCTCCCCGACATGTCAGAGGTTTAGATAAGTGACAATACCGCTGTGCAGCGCAGCTCTTTTCTGCCCAATTTGATATTGGCTATGTAGAGAAACTGCTGCACACCATGTGGCACAGCTGCCAAGCAAACCATCTAATGCAGGTACTAGAGAGGAGCAAAGCAGATTCTTATTGATATGTACGAAGTAAAACAAATCTCCTTTAGGGTACGTGCACACGTACCGACTCGCAGCGGAAATCTCGTTGCAAGTTTGGCAGCGAGATCCACTACGAGTTAATATCCTGCCAGGTCCTGTGCACACATACTCGCAGCGGTCTGAAAAGGGGTTATCCAGCGCTACAAACACATGGCCACTTTCCCCCTACTGTTGTCTCCAGTTTGGGTGGGGTTTTGAAACTCAGTTCCATTGAAGTAAATGGAGCTTAATTGCAAACCGCACCTGACCTGGAGACAAGAGTAGGGGGAAAAGTGTCCATGTTTTTGAGTATGTAATGCAGCCACCCCCTTAACCCCTTCCTCCATTCCCACCCAGCTCCCGCTCTCTGTATACATTACCTCTCTCCTGCACGGGGTCCCGGCGTACTGCTCTCCCGCCCGGCCAATCAGTGTTTAGCCCAGCCGCAGCCACTGATTGGCTGGGTAGGAGAGCAGGACGCCGGGACCCCGTGCAGGAGAGAGGTAATGTATATACACAGCGGAGGAAGGGGTTAAGGGGGCAGCTGCATTACATACTACCGCTGCGAGTATGTGTGCACAGGACCTGGCAGGATATTAACTCATAGCAGATCATAGCAGATCTTGCTGCCAAACTCGCAGTACGTGTGCATGTACCCTTAGTGTGCATTTACATGTAGCGAGTTTGCAGTGGCTTTCATGCTGCAAGTTTCTCAGCAAATCCGCTGCAATACTCAGTATCATTATAGTCAATGGCCCGGGATTCTTACATAGGATATTCATTCTACTATGGGAATGTAGTGACGGCCATGTTTAACTAATTAGATGCCAGTAAAAATAATAACCAGCCCATGATTACCTGCTCATGCTTACCTGTCTGCTTTTACCTGTCCATGCTCCTGTTTGAGGAGTCTCTGGGTCCCTGCTCACCCAGGACAGCACATTGAGTGGCTGAGTGCAGAGACCCAGAGACTCATGGAGGAGTGTGGTGAGGGTGCGCAGGCAGGTAAGCAGTTGCTCTTTATTATTTTTACTGGCAGTTAATTAGTTAAACATGGCGGTCACTACATTCCTGCAGCAGATATTCAGAATGCAGGGCCAGAACTAAGCTATGTAAATGAATGATGAAACACTGCATCCAATCTACAGCAAACATGGTACATTTAATTGGGGCCCCATTTTTAATTTTGCCCAGGGCCTCACTTAGCCTAAAACCGGCCCTGACTGTGCAGTGTATACATACAGACACTGAGGGAAGTGGTACTGTGCAGTGTATACATACAGACACTGAGGGAAGTGGTACTGTGCAGTGTATACATACAGACACTGAGGGAAGTGGTACTGTGCAGTCTATATACACACAAACACACACTGACTACCGCACCTGGCCGCCATCACAACAGACACTAACAATCAGCCGCCCAGGCCGCGGTCCCCCCACACAGATTAGTGGCCGGCCGCCACCCCTGCTGTCCCTCCGGTTGTACTCACACACACTATGCACAATCTTGGTGCCGCTGGGGTGCACTTGAAGAACCGCCGGGTGAGGAGAGGCGGGAGAGAGGCGCTGGAGGAGTGTGGCGCCTCTGCGTCCGTCCGTCCAATGAATGAAGGACGTGCGAGATGACGTCACTGGAGAAGCGTGTCCCCGCACACGTCATCCAGCACGTCCGTCATTCATTGGACGGACGGCCGCAGAGGCGCCACGTGCTTCGGTGCAGCGTGCGGAAGTCCTTAAAGAGACAGCCGCCGCCGGGGCCAGTCGCAAATGGCGCCCAGATTAATAAATCTGGGCGCTATTTGCAAGATATCAGTCGCATTGGCGACCATTTTGGTCGCCATCTGGAGCCCTGTCAGGTACACTGAATCGTGCATGAATCGAATGGTGCTTGCAAGGGGAAGCTGGTGCCTCAGTCCTTTTTTAAACCGCGTTGTTCTATTCGTGGTTGCCGGGTTAAGGCACTAGAGGCGGGCCGGACCGCCCCAGTGGGAGGAACCAGGCCGCAGCTTGAAAAAAAGGGCAGCGGCAATGGCTTCCCGGTGCCAGTGCCGTTTGATTCAGGTTTAGTTTTAAAAGAGTGTACATGATGGTACATCCTCTTTAAGAGAAATGCAATTTTTAAAGGAGCTATTAAGACAGCTCCCTGCTATAATTTGTAAAATAGAAACTCACTTGGAGAAAGATAGGATACAGATGTTAGATATGTTAGATCGACGTTGGGTAGCATATCACTCGGTTTTCACAGCTTATTCTAGGGAAGTATTAATCCATCGCCTTCATGCCCATTGAAAATGAAATAGATATAGGAGGAAGGTATGTCTTCATTGTACGTAAATTGGAGGGTTGTTTGGTAGTTCCTGGGTTCGTATATATACCTCCGCCCTTCTGTGTGGATATTTGTTTACGACTTTATAAATTTTATCTAAAATATGCTGAAGCTATGGTTATGATCATGGGAGATTTTAATTGTGTAATGAACAGGTAGACCGAAAAAGGGAGATTGACCGAGGGGGTCGGGTGTTAAATCTCCATTGCTAAAGCTAATCCATGAGCTAAGCTGGGTAGATGTTTGGAGGTGTCTGAACCCGGATGCGTCTAAATTTACATGTTACAATGCATCAAATGGGGTCTTTTCGAGACTAGATACGTTTTTAGCAAGTTACAAAGCTATTATGAATAATAATCAGGTCAAACATGGAAACCAGAGTTTATCAGGTCATGTACTGGTTAGAGTTGGAATGAAAGTAACATGTAATAAGGGTGCTAGTAGAAGAAAAGGCTTCAGGTGCAACCCGTACTGGTTAAATTTGATTGACACACATCCAAACATCATTGCGGATATGGAATTTTTATTTTATTTTTTTGTAGACAATAGGGAATACACAGAGTTGAGGTGTAAGGCTCTGTTGATAAGGTGTGGTGTCCTACCACGGGTGTTACACTTATATACACCCTTCATAAAAGTCTTTACTTATTGTACTTCTGTGGTGATGAAAGTAGTATCAGAGTTTCGCCACTAGATGTCACTGTATTGTATAGGTGCATTTGGAAGCTGCACAGCTGAAGTTTATAAAGGGTTACTGTTCTTTGTATGTCATATGGATCTGCAGATCAATAGGAATCTGTTCTTCTCTCCTATCAGCTCTCTCTTTACTACTTTTATGCAAAAGAAGAGCCCATGGAGCCTCATCAAAGAGTCTCAAAACACAGGGCTGGCCAGATATCCCTCTGGGAAGGACCCAGCTGAGGGGTGGCTCCTGTAGGGAAACCACCAAAACCACCATATTAAGTGGCCCTATAAGTCAATGTAATGACAAGGGAAAAACCATGGCCAGGTATCCATCCATCTACAGCTGTTTCGGGGTGTTGCCCCTCATCAGTGTGAACAGGATTCTGGCTAGGTGGGAGAAATGCCTTACTACTTCTATTGCACTCTTCACCCACTCACAGCACACATTAGTTACACTGAGGAAGGAAGTCACATGGGAGACAGGAAGCGTCAGTCAGTCTAAGCTAGAACCCCGTATGGGTAGGACGCAAGACGGTGCATGGTTTTCCTTCTTAGTACTGCTACATAACACTATGCAAAGCTAAACCTCTTCTAGGAGAGGACAAGTCAGAGACAACCTCAACCCACGCAGTGGACAAGGAGAGTCACAGAACAGACAGTATCCAGAGACAGCAGTAAGCTAGGAACTGATCTGGATAGAGCAAAGTCACGGTAAGCCTATGAACTCTATCTCGCAGCGCGCTTGTCAGCAGGAAATCCTCAGCATTCTGCTCATCCCAGGTAACAAGGTCTGGCACCTTGTGTCACCCTCTAGGACGGTTCAGCCAAATCTAGTGGGCATTAGGTGGTGTGAAGACTAACAAAAGGTACAAGTATTCTACTTTTTCTTAGTATTTATCTACCTCATCCTCCAACATCCCGGCAGAGCACAGTACTACTTGGGTTGAGACTCTCATGACATCCCTCTCTCTGCTACACTGCTTTTCTGTATCACTCAGTACACTACTCAGTCGGCACTACTGTATCCTACATTGTATTCCTACTGCAGATTCAGTTGCTGTATTGTCAAGATTTTTTCTGGAACTATTGTCAAGTGTTTTATCAAGAGAAACCTCATAATCGTGTAACCTTGCCTCAAGCACATATTTTCTTAGTTAAACAAGCTTTTTAAAGTTAGAGACTCTGTCTTTTGCTTTCCACCAACACAGTATACTACACAACCTTGGGACACTTTCTCTTTCTGTGGGTGGCGGTTCCAATAGTCCGGAAAAGTCACTACACCGCTCTGGCCATCCGTGATCACACCAACCCAAGGGACCCTGTAGCAACACGGCAGGACACTGACCACAGGGGAAAAAGGTACAAACGGCCTTGTAAAATAAAAGCAGGCGTGCCATCACACCTGTGTGCCTACTCGGCACTGATATCACAAAGTAACACCTCAAGGTCCGACTGTATCTCGGCCAACCACCATCTGGCAAGTGACCGGCCAATCCTTTAACATAACATCACCACCGAGGCTTACACCACAAAGGGAGGTGGAAAGAAAGAGGAAAAAACTTTGGGGAGTAGGAGGACACTCTAAGAAGAAGAAGTTATAGAAACAGAGGTAGAACATGTTAGATGTACTTCAATAGAATCAAAACTACAGTGGCAAAAGGCGGTGGAGGGACTAGTTTCCTACAGGGGAAAGCCTTAACTGAGATTTAGGGGCCAGATACTACTCCCTGGGGCAGTCAGCTAGGCAAGGAATTAGAACAAGAATGAGAACATATTGAGAGAAACTAGGGAAATTATGAAGCATTTGTTTTTTTTTTTTAATTTTTATAAAGAACTAGAAAATGTACCCGGCGCTGCCCGGGTATAAAGTGTCAGTGTGTTAATTAGATTTGTTCTAAGGTGCCCAGGAGGCCAAGCTAAAGGTATTGTTTCATCTGAGTTAATCAGTAGAATTAGTGTATACCTGTAGTGCATAGTTGGAGGGTTCTGTATACCCACAATGTATAGTTTTTAGGGGTCTCGCATATCTGTAGTGCATAGTTGGGGGGGCTGTATACCTATGGTGCATAGTTGGGGGGTCCTGTATACCTGTAGTGTGTAGTTGGGGGCTGTATACCTGTAGTGTATAGTTGAGGGGAGGTCCTGTATACCTGCAGTGTACAGTTGGTGAAGGTCCTGTATACCTGTACTGTATAGTTCGGGGGGTCCTGTATACCTGTACTATATAGTTGGTGCTGTATACCTGTAATGTATAGTTGGTGGAGGTCTTGTATACCTGTAGTTTATAGTTTGAGGGTCCTGGATACCTGTAGTGTATAATTGGTGGAGGTCTTGTATACCTGTAGTATATAGTTCAGGGGTCCTGTATACCTGTAGTGAATAGTTTGAGGGTCCTGTATAACTATAGTATAGAGTTGGTGGAGGTCCTGTATACCTGTAGTGTATAGTTTGGGGTCCTATATACCTGTAGTATATAGCTGGTGGAGTTCCTGTATACCTGTAGTATATAGCTTTAGGGTCCTGTATACTTGTAGTATAGAGTTGGTGAAGGTGCTGTATACCTGTATTATAGAGATGGTGTAGAGTAGGTGAAGGTGCTGTATACCTGTATTATAGAGATGGTGTAGGTCTTGTATACCTGTAGGGTATAGTTTTGAGGTCCTGTATACCTGTAGTGTATAGTTTAGGGTCCTATATACCTGTAGTATATAGTTGGTGGTTCCTGTATACCTGTAGTGTATAGTTTTGGGGTCCTGTATACCTGTAGTGTATATAGTTTTGGGTCCTGTATACCTGTAGTATATAGTTTTGTGGAGGTCCCATGCACCTGTAGTGTATAGTTTTGGGGTCCTGTATACCTGTAGGGTTTTATTTACCTGTATGGCAGTGTTATTCAGTCACAGTATGTCGGTATTGGTCATGTCTGGTATGGCGGTGTTATCCAGTCACAGTATGGTGGTATTGGTCAGGTCTGGTGTGGTGGTGTTATCCAGTCACGGTAAGGTGGTATTGGTCAGGTCTGGTATAGCGGTGTTATCCAGTAACAGTATGGCAGTATTGGTCAGGTCTGATATGATGGTGTTATCAAGTCACAGTATGGTGGTATTGGTCAGGTCTGGTGTGGCGGTGTTACCCAGTCACAGTTTGCCAGTATTGGTCAGGTCTGGTATGGCAGTGTTATCCAGTCACAGTATGGCGGTATTGGTCAGGTCTGGTATGACAGTGTTATCCAGCACAGTATAGCGGTATTGGTCAGGTCTGGTGTGGCTGTGTTATCCAGTCACAGTATGGCGGTATTGGTCAGGTCTGGTATGACAGTGTTATCCAGTCACAGTATGGTGGTATTGGTCAGGTTTGGTGTGGCAGTGTTACCCAGTCAAAGTTTGGTATACCTGTAGTGCCCTGTATATACATGTACTGTATAGATGGAGTAGGGGGTCCTGTATATACATGTACTGTATAGATGGAGTAGGGGGCCCTGTATATACATGTACTGTATGGATGGAGTAGGGGGCCCTGTATATACATGTACTGTATAGATGGAGTAGGGGGTCCTGTATATACATATACTGTATAGATGGAGTAGGGGATCTACCAGTTATTACTGTGGATGTTGTGAGGCAGCTTCCCTAGCAACCATTGCTCCCTGTGGAAATGAAAGCAGTAATCCTATTGGTTGCTAAGGCTCCAACTGCCGTGTTTGCTGCAGCTAATTATATCACCTGTGTTTGCAGTGAGGAGATTTTCCCATTCATCTCTATGGGGCGCCTCTCTTTCCCCTCCCCCTCCTCTCCTGTACATCTGGCGGGGACGGGACCTTCGCAATAACCTTCCCGGGCACCCAATGTATCTGTGTGCCAAATTTGGGGTCAAACGGTTCAGGCGTTTGGAAGTCTATAGAGGACAGACAGACAGACTGACAGACTTTGATTTTTATGATATAGATTATACAGCTCAAGAGTAAGTGGACTGGAGGGTGAAATGGAGGAATATCTTATATCTTTGACGCTTCCTAAGGTAATAGAAGATCAGAAACAATGGATGGATAGACCAATAGAGAAGGAAGAATTAAGTCAGGCCCTGAAAAATATGCAATGTTAAAAAAAAAAACGCCAGGTCCCGACTGCCATCCGAACTGTATAAAGCTTATGAGCAATGTCTAATTGGGCAGTTGTATGATTATCTACAGGACTCATATAAAGAAGGTTGCCTGCCAGAACCCCTATATGAGGCAGATATCGCATTAATTCCAAAGATTTTAACTCTTATTTTAAAGAATTTTTGAAAATAGGGGGTTACAAACATATCTACAGAAACACTATTACAGTACTGAAAGTATACAGTGGCATTGAGGGCTTAAAAGTCCAACAGAGAGCCTCTCACAATAACACGAGTACCAAGTCCAGCAAGAGTTCCATAAATCCGTGCCATAGGCCAGTAGCTGGATATGTCCATAAGGCCCTACCGCCGATTATGCATGGCTCTATAACCCCCAGATGAAATGCTCGACCTACTATGAAGGAACAAATATGTATACATTCAGCATGAAACCATTAAATATTACACAATAATTATATATTAAAGTATTTGGAAAGGTAAATACACAAGATGAACACAGACAAAAGACACGGAATAGCACAAAGGGGTAACAACCATGGCAAAGTGATGTCCACAGAGTAGTAAGAGCGCGGCAGAGACAAGAAACCTATATTGTCACAAAACGTATGAAATATAACAACAATGTCCCTAAGGCAGTAAGGAGAGAAAATCAGGTGAGTTCTCGAAGAGAGCCCATGGAGTCCAGACCTTAGAGGTTTGTTCCGTGTGGTCCTGCACCTCGGCTACCAATTCCTCCGCTCTCTGTATGGCCCGTAGCTCTTTATGCCATTCAGACAGGGTAGGAACCACCGCCGTTTTCCAATGGCGTGGTATGATGGTCTTGGCTGCAGCTAGCATATGTCTGAGCATGTTCTTTTTTTGGGAAGCGAGAGTGCCAGGCAGTAGCGAGAGGAGAGCAATCTGCAGAGTGCGAGGGATCGCCTGCATACTTCTCATAGATGGCAAAGACACCTTCCCAGAAGCGTTGAATCAAAGGACATTCCCACCAAATATGAAGGAGGGATCCTTCCTCAGTGTGACATCTCCAACACCTATCGGACCACATGGATTCCAAAAATAGGCTTCTGACAATGGTCTGAGCAAGTGTTTTTTTAATAGATTTTTAAAGCCGTCAAATAAAATAAGTTATATAAGGTTGCCAATCATTGTAATCCTACTGACTTGTCAGTTTTAGTGTGTATGTATTTTGGTTTTTATAAATGCATTTTAATCGCAGTGTTAATCGCATTTTTATTTGTATAGAACCTTTTTCCCATGTTACTCGTTAATGCTAATCTTTTTTTTTTTTCTTCCCCTCAAGAAACAACCCATAAGAAGTTACTCCTTATTGATGTGGACTGTGGCACTGATGATGCCCAGGCAATTATGATGGCAATTGCTGCTCCTAATGTAAAAATTTTAGGAATTACATGTGTTGGAGGCAACACTCTTTTAGACAATGTCTGCAAAAATGTCCTGCGCGTCCTTGAACTGTGTGATCGCTTAGATGTAAGTAATGGTCACAATGTTATTAATGTTTCTATCTAGTTACTTACAAAACATAGTAAGAAACAAGGGTGCAACACACCCGTAGGTTCATTATTCGACTAAAACTAAATCTGTTTGGCTACGATGGGGGGGGGGGGGAGAATCTATCACAGTCTAGTCTTTGTTTAGTTCTTGGGTATCTCAAACGTTATGCACACAAATGCCCAAGATGTGAGAGAGTAGTAAATCAGTAGACATCTAAATTTGTTATAAGCATCTTGTGATGACCCTTATAAAATGTTGAGAATTCTAAAAATTCTAAAGTGTTTGGAAAGAGCTACATTTTCCTGCACCTCTATTAGATTCTTAATTCACAGGTGTGCAAGCATGTCAAGTGTTTTTGCAGTTCTGTTCCATTGAAGTGAATGGAGCGGACTTGTAATACCACACACAACCTGAGAACAGGGGTGGTGCTGCCACCTCTCCCAGATATGTCTGCTCTTTTTCCTCCACTGATGTCTTAGCGCCCTATTACACCAAAAAGATGTCTGACAGATTTTTTCAGCCAAAGTCAGGAACGGACTATAAACAGAAAACAGGTCCTTAAAGATAAGATTGAGATTTTTCCTCTTTTCAAATCCATTCCTGACTTTAGCTCAAGATTACTCCACTAACAGGGCGGGACTGGTGCTGAGGAGCAAGGTAAGATGCATACCTTCCTCCTAAGTGTCCTGGGCCCTATAGGGGGGCTATCAGCAAGTTGGATTCATCTAAACTGCTGTTAGTTTCCCTTTAAATACATAGCCTGTGCGGGGGCTGAATATCGGTGCGTTACTCTATGGAGATAACACATCTGTGTCAGATCAGTAGTGTAGTACTCTGACAATTTGGGAGTTCACTGTGTTTTAATAAATTATGATGCAGAGTCCTGGTTACAGATAGTGTTCAATACATGATATTCGCCCAGCACGTGGACTGTATATTATGAGCTGTGTGTTTTAAGCCTCAGGGTAGATTCACATGTACCATACCCGCTACTACCGATTTTAACAGCCTTTGAGTACTTTCTAGGTGCTCTTACTGCTTTGGCTTGTATACATTATTGGGAACTGCAGATGGGATTTAGACTAGAAAGTCAAGGTTCTGCCTGCAATTCACCACTGCATATGCTAGCTGTGATAGCATAGCACAGAGGGCAAGACCGCACAGAAGGTGCTAAAAGGCTGGTTTTCATTAAAGGGGTTGTCTAGAGAAAATCTTTTTCTTTCTAATTAACTGTTGCCAGAAAGTAATATAGATTTGTAGTTTACTTCTCTAGAAAAATCTCAGCCTTCCCATACTTATTAGCTGCTGTATATCCTGCATGAAATGTTTTATTTTCTGTGTGACACAGTGCTCTCTGCGACATCTGTGGCCGAGAAGGGAACTCTATCCTCTTTTGCTATGAGATTCCAATATGTATGTTGTGCGCTGTAAAATCAAACTTCTTTTGTAAAGTCTCCCCCTCCCTGATAACGCTGCCAGTTTTAGTGAACTTTTGATCCCCCTTAATTTAAATTCAGGTCGTGTGTTGGTGTGTGACAGATTGTTTGGTACTGTATTAAAAGTCATAGAAAGCTATCCGTGTCATAAACATCTGAAGTAAACACCTACTATTTGTAGACACTGACTTTTTTTGTGTGGTGTTTTTTTTTTTTTATCACTGTGAGTTAAACATTTGGCTAAAATTATAGTTAGTACACAAGTTGTAAAGGGTATTGTACAGTTTACCAGATGTATTTTGGAAAATCTATTAAGAAGCCAATGTGTTCTCAGCTCCTCATACTTCAATCTTCCGAAGAGTTCTTCGGAGACTTCAATTTCCTTTTAAGATTTAACTACATTTATTACCATAGGATACAACAGAGACACGCAAATGCTTTCAATGTTTGTTGCATTGACTGCTCCAAAACAGTGTAACTCGCAATATTTCCACTGTACAGATATTATGATTTTATCTTTTCTGCGTGATAATAACTATAATTGCTAAGGGAAATATCAATGGTAAGCAATAAAAGTGTTCCTTGAGCTTTAGCATTGTGCTGCCATTTTGGAGGCATGGTCAGTAAATGTAAAAGCCCATTACATATACAACGGAATAATACCATAAAAAATTATATCAATGTTGTGACTACATAATGCCCAGTGAAGTACCTGGATAACATCACTAATGAAAGTGATGCTTTTCACGTCTGGCTTTATAGAATTATTGCTGTTATACATTGGACACTACATATGATTAACTCAAAGATGTCTGAAAACCCTTTGACATGTAAATGATGATGCTAAATAGTGGCAGTAGGTCTGCATCCTTATTACAGCACATGTACCAGCTGTCACATAATAAGCGTGCTAAACTTGACCAAGGTGCCAATATAGAGAATTTGTTAACAAAAATTATATAGTCCTCTAAGTCACAGCATCCCTATGTGATTAGTATGTGAAACATAATAATAACAATTAAAATTCTGATTTAATTAGAATATATAAATCACATATATGATCATGGAAACGATAAATACAATAAGGTACTAGTAAAATGCTACCAGGCCCTGGCAGGAAAATAAATAATAAATGAATTTTGGATACCAGACTGCGCGTTAGTCGTAATGGGTGATGTCTGAACAGCAATAGCAGAGTAGCTATAGATAAATACGCAGCTATGTGCCACAGAGTTGCTGTGTACAGTCAGTGCAATATAGTCACGTAGTTTGTGGCATTTTGTGCTCCACAGGTAGCGACTGGTATCAATCAGCAACATGAATGTTTTGCTGGATAACGGATGCCAAAACTGCTTCTGGAGACAGAGTTGTGAGTATCTTTCGTGGGATGTCATTACTGGTACTGTGATTGCTGGGATCTTAGTACCAAGCGTCCTTACAACCATTGGGCATGTAGGCGCTGCCCAGGGGCCCATGCGTCCCTAGGGGCCCTGCCCTGTGTCATATGCCCTGGCCCTTTAACTGGAGTGCTCCTGATCAACGCTGGTAGATAGGGGCTGTGCACAGCTCCGCTCTTGTGCCGGAAGCTGCATTCTGCTCCGGTCACTATAGGTCTCCTCACCCCCTGCATTCCCTGCGGACAGGAGTTTGACGTCACCAGCAGAGCCCTGAGAGGAAGGCGAAGCTGGTGCCTGAAGCACAAAGCCTGAGTGAGTATTTGCTGATACCAGAGGGTGAGTCCGAGCTTGGCAGGGAAGGTGTTAATCATGGAGTGCTCTCGCAGGATTGCACAGGGCGTGGGTGAACTGGTAAAAGGGAGGGGGAGGGATCGGGGGTGTAACTCCCAGAGTGTGTTATATTCCATTCCGTGTATTACAGCATGTATTATATACTTTCTCCTCCGGAGTGTGTATATATATCTCCATTCAGTGTATCAGCAGTGTATTATAACTTATCTCCTCCTGAGTGTGTATATAATCTCCATTCATGTATACAGCATTGTATTATATACTATCCCCTCCTGAGTGTGTATTTATCTCCATTCAGTGTATACAGCAGGTATTATATACTTATCCTCCTCCGTGTGTGGCAGTGTATTATTACTTATCCTCCTCCTGAGTGTGTAGTATATCTCCATTCAGTGTATACATCAGTGTATTATATACTTCTCCTCCTGAGTGTGTATATATATCTCCATTCAGTGTATACAGCAGTGTATTAATACTTATCCTCCTCCTGAGTGTGTATATATATTCTCCATTCAGTGTATACAGCATTGTATTTATACTTATCCTCCTCCTGAGTGTGTATAATTATCTCCATTCAGTGTATACAGCAGTGTATTGTATACTTATCCTCCTCCGGATGTTGTATATATATATCTCCTTCAGTGTATACAGCAGTGTATTATCTATACTTATCCGCCTCCTGGTGTGTATAATATATCTCCATTCCGTGTATACAGCAGTGTATTATATACTTATCCTCCTCCTGATTGTGTATATATATCTCCATTCATTGATACAGCAATGTATTATATACTTATCCTCCTCCTGAATATATATCTCCATTCAGTGTATACAGCAGTGTATTATATACTTATCCTCCTCCTGAGTGTGTATATATATATCTCCATTCAGTGTATACAGCAGTTTATATATACTTATCCTCCTCCTGAGTGTGTATATATATCTCCATTCAGTGTTACAGCAGTGTATTATATACTTATCCTCCTCCTTAGTGTGTATATATATCTCCATTCAGTGTATACAGCAGTGTATTATATACTTTCTCTCCTCCTGAGTGTGTATATTATCTCCTTCAGTGTATACAGCAGTGTATTTATACTTATCCTCCTCCTGAGCGTGTATATATACTCCATTCAGTGTATACAGCAGTGTATTATATACTTATCCTTCACCTACACTCCATTGTTTGTCTCCCTGTATGTATACTGTATACATACAATACAGGGAACAACATGGTTCATATATAGAGAAGGGCAACAACATGTCTCATATATACAGAGGGGCAGCAACATGACTATTATATATGAACCATGTTGTTTTGGCCCTTCTCTATTATAAGCAATGTCTTTTCCCTGTATAATTTATTATACTATACATACAGGGAACCAACATGCTTCTCAATATAAGAGTCATGTGTCCCCTCTGTATATATGAACATGTTGTTTGCCCTTCTCTAATATAAGACCGTGTTGTTTCCCTGTATACTGTATAATACAGTATACACAAGACTCCCTGTATTATACAGTATACAGGGAGACAAACATGGCTATATGCAGAGGGACACAACATTCTCATATATGAGAGGGGCACCAATAAATTAACCCCTTAACGACATCGGGCGTAAATTTACGCCCTGATGCCGGTAAGGGAGTTCAGAGCGGGGCCGCGCGGCGGCCCCGCTCTGAACCGCGCCGGTCCCGGGTGCCGCGTGTAGCCCGGGACCGTAGGTATTAGGCGGGCAACGGTCCGATCGCCGTGCCCGCTAATACAGTAATCGGATGCAGCTGTCAAAGTTGACAGCTGCATCCGATTACCGGACGCAGCGTCATCCCTGGTGTCTAGTGGGGAGATCGCTCCTCCGGGATGTTATCCCGGAGGAGCGATCTCCGTAAATGAAGCCGGCCGGGGACCGCTCCAAGATGGCGCCGTCCCCGGCTCGGCACTCGTTTACTTCCGGCTGCAGCAGCCGAAAGCAAACGAGTGCCTATCTCATGGATCTCTGCAGCATATCTATGCTGCAGAGATCTCAATGAGAGATCAAAGCACTTATACTAGAAGTCCCCTAGGGGGGCTTCTAGTATAAGTGTAAAAGTTAAAAAAAAAAATGTTGTTAATAGTAAAAAGCCCCCTCCCCTAATAAAAGTCTGAATCACCCCCCTTTTCCCAGGTTATAAATAAAAGTAAACAAATAAATAAATAAATAAACATGTTTGGTATCGCCGCACACGTAATCGCCCAAACTATTAATTAATCACATTCCTGATCTCGCACGGTAAATAGCGTCAGCGCAAAAAAATCCCAAAGTGCAAAATTGCGCATTTTTGGTCGCATCAAATCCAGAAAAATTGTAATAAAAAGCGATCAAAAAGTCGTATATGCGCAATCAAGGTACCGATAGAAAGAACACATCATGGCGCAAAAAATGACACCTGACACAGCCCCCTAGACCAAAGGATAAAAGTGCTATAAGCCTGGGAATGGAGCGATTTTAAGTGTCGTATATTTGTTGACAATGGTTTAAAATTTTTTACAGGCCATCCGATACAATATAAGTTATACATGTTACATATCGTTTTAATCGTAACGACTTGAGGAACATATATAACAAGTCAGTTTTAACCCAGGGCGAATGGCGTAAAAACACATTTCCCCAAATAAACAAAATGCGTTTTATTTTTCAATTTCATCACACTTTGAATTTTTTCTGGTTTCGCAGTGTACTTTATGCAAAAATTCAGCCTGTCATTGCAAAGTACAATTAGTGACGCAAAAATAAGGGGTCATGTGGGTCTCTAGGTGGAAAAATGCAAGTGCTATGGCCTTTTATGCACAAGGAGGAAAAACCGAAAACGCAAAAAATCGAAATTTGCTCTGTCCTTAAAGGGTTAATTAGGCTTTTACCCACCACCTGTATACCC
>NW_027209302.1:0-28115 GCF_027789765.1 Dendropsophus ebraccatus
TTCCTCGTTTCAATATTCGATTGCTTGATTCTTCCTGTTAATCTGAAAAGTTGAAAGTCTGGCCCAAGGGGTTAAGTAACCCCCTGGGGGCCAACTGTGCTTTGTTGGGGGACAGGAGATGGGTTTATATTTACCATCTCGTTATAGCCGAATTATATCCGACAGCTTCTCAACAGTATATTGATGTAAAAAAAAAAAAAAACGTTGTTTCAGTTTGTGCTCCTGGTCATAGCAAAAATGATAACAAAATATACTTTATTAAGTTAATATACTGTAATAGACACAGTCCCCTTTCTGTTTACTTGTTTACTATATATATTCACCTAAAGAGAGCCAATCAACCTACCCCCACACAGCACAGTCTGGATATTGACTTAAGCCCTTAAGGACAGAGCCTGAAATGGCCTTAATTACAGAGACAAATTTTATGAATATGACCTGTGTCACTTTAGTCATTAATAACTTCGGGATGCTTTTACCTATCCGGCTGATTCTGAGATTGTTTTCTCGTGACATATTGTACTTTACATTTCTGGTAAATTGGAGTCGATACTCATAACAATCTTTATGAAAAAATCCCAAATAATGTGAAAAAATGTGAAAAAATGCATTTTTCCAACTTGAAAACTTTTTGCGTATACAGAAGTGGTTATACCACATAAATTATATATTAAATAGCATTAGCAACATGTTTACTTTATGTTGGCGGCATTTATTAAACTATCTTTCATTTTTTTTAGACAATAGGGAGCTTAAAACATTAGCAGCAAATTTCCAAATTTTCAGTAAAATTTCAAAATCAGATATTTTTAGGGACCTGTTCAGGTTTACAAGTGTATTTGAGGGGCCTGTATGTTAGAAAGCCCCACAAAGCACCCCATTTCAGAAACTGCACCCCCCAACTCTGCAAAAGCATATCCAGAAGTGTTTTAACCCTTTAGGGGAGTCACAGAAAATAAAAGCTAAGTGTGTAAGGAATTTGAAAATTTTAATTTTCTGTGCAGAGAGATTTTTATTGTAATCCAATTTTTTCATAATTATAAACCTATTACCAGAAATGCACCCCAATATTATTGTCCCGTTTCTGCAGTTTATAGAAATACCCCATATGTGACCTATTGCGCTATTTGACGCAACCACAAGCCTCAGATATAAGGGAGCGCCTAGATTTTTCAACGCCTCCGTTATATTTGGTCATTTTTGACTGTACCACTTCAGGTTGGCAGAGGCTCTGGGGTGCCAAAACCTAAAAACACCCCTAAAGGGACACCATTTAGAAAACTACACCCCTTTTGAATGCAAATGGCCCTCGAAATCCATTCCATCCAAATCCAGCCTTCAAAAACCAAATGGCGCTCTGTCCCTTCAGAGGCTTACCCTGCACCGAATGGCGCTTTATGTACACATGTGGGGTATTTCCATACTCAGGGGAAATGCGCTACACATTAAATGTTTTTTTTTTTTTATCTTTTAACCCCTTGTGAAAATGAAAAAATCATGACAAGATTAATGATTTAGAGTAAAAATTTTACAAAAATTACACTAAATGTTGGTCTAGCCTTGATTTTTTTACATTTCCACAAAGGGTTAAAAAAGAAAATGAACACAAAACGTGTAGGGTAGTTTCCCCTGAGTACGAAAATACCCCACATTTGGGCATAATGTGCCATATGGGCACAGGGCAAGTCACCAAAGGGACAGAGCACCATTTAGAGGCTGGAATGGAGGATGGAGGCCATGTCGCAATTACAAAGCTCCTGTGCTGCCAGGACAGTAGAAAACCCCCGACAAGTGACTCCATTCTGGGAACTACACCCCATAAGGAATCAAACAAGGGGTGCAGTGAGGATATGGACCCCACTGGTGACGGCCACTTACATAGAACATGTGCCGAGAAAATAAAAATACAATTTTTTTTCATTTTTACGTCCCAAATATGGCCGTCACCAGGGGCCATATCCCCGCTGCCCCCTTGTTAGTTCCTTATTCCTTATCGGGTTGTAGTTTCCAGAATGGGTCACTTGTGGGTGGTTTCTACTGTCCTGGCCCGCACAGAGGCTTTGTAATTGCATCATGGCATCCTCTAATGGGAATGGCGGCCATACCTACTTAGCTGGGGAAAAGGGACAATTCTAATTTATTTGGGGGTATTAGGCCAATTATTAGTTTATAAAGGTTGGAAATGACAGGTGTCCATCAAACTCAACCTGTGTTGATCCAGAGGAAGGCAAAAACCCCCTCGTGAGGCAGACGACAGTAGCCTCATCACAGGGGAAAATTCCTTCCCGACTCCATAATGGTGATCAGAATAATCCCTGATCAACGTGACCCCTGAAATAGGAATAAGGGACAGAATTTAGATAATGTAGAACCCCAATGACGTGTGGTACGCCTTGGAGCGATCCAGTATGCAGAGGCGGGGGATCAGGACAGGTGTCACACTGGTAAATGTTGTCCTTCCTGATCCCCCTGTTACGCCACACTCTGCACTTCTTCTGGGGTCTCCCTTTCTCCGTGTGGGGAACGTCACCTGAAAATGTTGTCCTGGTGCGATACGGGGTCCTTCATATCCAGAAGCGCTGGGTCCGCTCCATGGCTGCTAAATATTAGGGCACTATTACGGCTTCTGATATGTTCGGATCGTGCCGCAAGCTACAGTAGCTCGGGCAGCGAGGGACCGGAAGAGGGGGTGCTGGTATAAAAGTTATCTCCGTACAGGTGGTAACCTTTATCCAGCAGTGGGAAGATCAGTTCCCCGGACGATCTTCCCACTTGTTCCGAGGATGGGGGGGGAGGGGGCATCTGGGGGCATCTGGGGCTGGATTCGGGTGTCCTTCCTACATACTCTAAGGGTACGTGCACACTGCGGAATCGCGACAGATAACCCTTCGTGCATTCCGTATTTGGCACCCGCCGGCAGACTGATGCAGGCGCACGTCTCCACACGTGTCATAGACTCCATTCTATGCACGGGCGGATTCCGCTCTCCGTCCAACGTGTTCATTCTTGGACGGACGATGGAATCCGCCCATGCATAACATGGAGTCTATGACACGGGTGGAGACATGCGCCCGCATCAGTCCGCCGGCGGGTGCCAGCTGCGGAATGCACAAAGAGTTTCCTTTGCCATTCCGCAGTGTGCACGTACCCTAAATCTGTAAGTGTACCCTGAGGTACTCTCACACAGTTTGTAGAATTTCACACCATTACCGTCATCTCTTATTGGGATGGTACTGGCGGAAAAGACGTGTCTGGGGGCAGCTTACGCTACGCTACCCCCAGACACGTCACTGGATGATGAGGATGATGAGGATGAAATGGAGGAAAGAAGGATCCCCCCCATTCATCCTCACTGGCTGTTTCGGTGTCGGAGGCAATAACGTATGCGTCCGACACCGAAAACACCCTGGGGGCCATCTTTATACGGGGATTGGTATATGGGGTATGTAGTGGTGTAGTGTCAAACTTTATTCAATGTAGTGTGGTGTAATGTAGTGTTTTTTTACGTGTTTTTTTACAGTAAGTATAAAAAAAAAAAAACCTACGCCAACAAAGGAGTTGCTGATAAATGCCGCACATAAGTGCGGCATTTATCAGCAGACCGTGGCAGTAGAATATAGAAAAAAAAACACCCTACGCCAAAAAGGAGGAGTTGCTGATTAGCAGCGCACTTTCGTGCGATGCTGATCAACACTCAGCGGCGATAGGGTGCGGAAAATAGAAAAAAAAAAATTTGAAAAAAAAAAAAAAACTTTTTCTACATTCTGAACATCCCTGTAGCGGCTGATATGTGTAATACACTTATCAGCAGCTACAGGGAAGCAGAGCGCAAAATACGGAAAAGAGCCGACGCTGGAGCCGAAAAATAGCCGAGAGAAGCCGAACGTGACGTCACGGAGGAAGCCGAAGACCCCAACGAAGACGAGGACGCCGCGAACCCGGAAGACGCCGATCAGGAGCCCGGGACAGGTGAGTAATGTACAAATACCTGCTCTGGACCCCTCGGCTACCTAGCTGAGGGGTCCAGGCAGGTATTTACTATATTGTGGTACTCTGATCGCCGTGCCACCGGCCCGATCGCCGTGAACGGCCGGCCGGCCGTTCACGGCGATCGGGCCGGTAGCACGGTGACCACATTACTTTTTACAGTAATGGCGGTCGGTGCCGTCCTCGGACAGCACCGACCGCCATTTTTTTCCGGGTCAATCGGGTCACCGATGACCCGGAAAGGTTCCGATCGCCGCTATTGGCTGATCTGAATTGATCAGCCTATAGCGGCGATCGTAAGCACGGGGAGTGTTAAACCACCCCCCGTGCCGTGAAGCTAAGATGGCCTGCTATGATTTATAGCAGGCCATCTTCCCCGACCGCTGTGTGTTGAACACACAGCGATCGGGGAAACATCGGGGCGTACCTATACGCCCGTTTTGCGTTAAAGCCCACCCTCCTGCGGGGCGTATGGGTACGCCCGATGTCGTTAAGGGTTAAAGGGCCACCCACCATTGTGTCCTTACCTGTTGCTTTATTTTCCTTTCCTGGAGGGATATTTGGCTATTTCCATGTTTTGAGGACTCACTTGGAGCGTCCATGGACTCTTTTGCATATAAGACTTAATCTGTTGCAAAATTGTGTACAAGCAGGTTTTAGATTGCTACCACTCTTTTTAAGGAAGAATGAAGCATAGAAGCACTTTCAACAGGTCCAGCAACAGGAAAGTTAGCAGGTCTAACATTTGCCCTAAAAGGATTAATGTATCTATCTATCTATCTATCTATCTATCTATCTATCTATCTATCTATCTATCTATCTATCTATCTATCTATCTATTTATCTATCTATCGTATCTTTTTTTTTTCTCAACAGTCACAGAAATTTAAAATATTCTTAATTTTTAATATCAGTAATTGCTAGTGCTTGACCTAGATAGGATAGTGGTTTGAGAAGGTCAGTTTGAAAAATCCTTTGAAACTTGACATTTGTTCATGGAGGATTAATTAATTCAGGAAATATAAAATAACATTGTTATAACAATTCCTGAATAAAACATATCCTATTAGGAACTGCATTACTTAAACTACATTTCTGCCATTAATTTCCGTCATTCAACAACAAGTTAATTTATTTAATGAAAAATCTGCACTTTAATTGAATTAAAATGAATGCTTCCAAGCTGAAAAAAATGCTCTTGCAAATGGTTTGTATGTTAAATTGATGCTTTAATATTCTTAATTTATAAATGGAGAAATAAAGTGGAAATAGATGTCTAAAACACAACCATAAAAAAAACTTATATGTGCAAAAAAGGATGGAAACTTGAAGTGAATCTAGCAATAAGGTTAGATATATCTTAAATAGGGCAGAGGGACAGGGAGGACAGCCATACATGTAGTTTGAAAGGTCCACGACTCTATTAGGGTATGTACACACTAAGTAAAACAGGCGGATTTCTGCTGTGGAGCCCCTCTCCCTCTCTGGGCCCCTGGAGGTGCTGACACCCCGGCACTTGCCCGGGTAAGCCCTATGCTGACGCTGGCCCTGCTGGTACCAGCTGATTAATAATCAGTCTGCTACTAATCCTTAGTAGATACTGATCGAGACAACAATGCTGTTTCACTATATGTAACAGACTAAGTATCTTACGGATGACTACATGTTTTCCAGTTATAGTACTCACTGTTGCTTATTGCCTTAAACCCCTTAATGACATAGGGCGTATATTTACACCCTGATGCAGTTAGGGACGTTCAGAGTGGGACCGCGCGGCGGCCGCGCTCTGAACCGAGGTGGTCCCGGGTGCAGCTTGTAGCCCGGGACCGCAGGTATTAGCGGGCACGGTCCGATCGCCGTGCCCGCTAATACAGTAATCAGATGCAGCTGTCAAAGTTGACAGCTGCATCCCATTACCGGACGCAGCGTCATCCCTGGTGTCTAGTGGAGAGATCGCTCCTCCGGGATGTTATCCCGGAGGAGCGATCTCCGTAACTGAAGCCGGCCGGGGACCGCTCCAAGATGGCGCCGTCCCTGGATCGGCACTCGTTTACTTCCGGCTGCAGCTGCTGGAAGTAAACGAGTGCCTATCTCATGGATCTCTGCAGCATATCTATGCTGCAGAGATCTCTATGAGAGTTCAAAGCACTTATACTAGAAGTCCCCTAGGGGGGCTTCTAGTATAAGTGTAAAAGTAAAAAAAAAGTGTTGTTAATAGTAAAAAGCCCCCCTCCCCTAAAAAAAGTCTGAATCACCCCCCTTTTCCCAGGTTATTAATAAAAGTAAACAAATAAATAAATAAACATGTTTGCTATCTCCGCGTGCGTAATCACCTGAACTATTAATTAATCAATTCCTGATCTTGCACGGTAAACGGGTGTCAGCGCAAAAAAATCCCAAAGTGCAAAATTGTGCATTTTTGGTAGCATCAAATCCAGAAAATTGTAATAAAAAGCGATTTAAAAAGTTGTATATGCGCAATCAAGGTACTGATAGAAAGAACACATCATGGCGCAAAAAATGACACCTCACACAGTCCCATAGACCAAAGGATAAAAGCGCTATAAGCCTGAGAATGGAGCGATTTTAAGTGACGTATATTTGTTGACAATGGTTTTGAATTTTTTACAGGCCATCAGATACAATATAAGTTAAACATGTTACATATCGTTTTATTTGTAACGACTTGAGGAACATGCATAACAAGTCAGTTTTACCCCAGGGCGAATGGGGTAAAAACACATTTCCCCCAAATAAACATAATGCGTTTTTTTTTTTTCAATTTCACCACACTTTGAATTTTTTTCTGGTTTCGCAGTGTACTTTATGCAAAAATTCAGCCTGTCATTGCAAAGTACAATTAGTGACGCAAAAAATAAGGGCTCAATGCGGGTTTCTAGGTGGAAAAATGCAAGTGCTATGGCCTTTTAAGCACAAGGAGGAAAAAAACGAAAACGCAAAAATCGAAATTGGCTCTGTCCTTAAGGGGTTAAGATCATTGCCTCAGTCATTGTGTGGTATCCCACCACGGGTGTTTCTATTGTTTACACCCTTCGTAAAAGCCTGTACTTATTGTTAGTAAGTGGTGATGAAAGTAGTGATAAAGTTTCACAAGAAGATGTCACTGTTATATGTATGTGTATTCAAATGCTGCATGGCTGAAGTATATAAAGGGTTATTTTTTATTTGTATTTACTTACTTCTTCTAATGCATTCTTCACCCACCAGGAAGTCACATGGGTAGAGGAAGTGCATGTGTCTTTTGTGTTGGACATTGTGGGTTGGGGACCTGGCCCCTTTGCCAGGTCCCCAACCTCAAGTTCAGTGTTAGTCAGATCCCTGTATGGGTAGGAAGCAAAACAAGACACAGCTAACAGTTTCTTCACAGTCTACTCTACACAACACTATGCAGTGTTAGACCTTCACAAGAGAGGACAAGTCAGAGATCATCTCAACCTATGTCCATGGACTAGGAGAGTCACAGTTCAGGACAGTATCCACATACAGCAGTAAGCTAGAAACTGATCCGGATAGAGCAAAGTGGCTAAGAGCCTAAGAACTCTATCTTGCAGAGCAGTTTGTCAGCAGGGAACCCTCAGAATTCCGCTCATCCCAGGTAACAAGGTCTGGGGCCTTGTGTCACCCTCATAGGATGGTTCAGCCGGACACTGGTGGGCATTAGGTGGTGCAAAGACCGAAAGGTCAAAACAAAGGCACAAGGAATGCTTTTCTTCTTCTAAGTATTCTTCTACCTCATCCTCCAACATCACGGCAGAGCATAGTACTGCTTGGCTTGGCACTCTCATGACATCCCTCCTCTCTGCTTCTCTAAATCTTTGTATCTTTCTGCACGCAACTCAGTCAGCACGACTGTAATCTCTACTATACTCCTATCATGGAACTGGATCCTGTATCATCAAGTTTTCGACCATGTGTATTATCAAGTCAGTTATCAAGTGTTTCTAAAGAGAAACATATCCTGTCAATGCAAAGTTGTATTTTCTGCTGCACACCCGTATTCTCCAAGTAAACCAGAAATTATTTATGATAAAGAGACTCGGTGATTCTTCGCCCCGCACCAACACAGTGTACACCACACAGTTCGGACATTTCACCTTTCTGTGGGTGGTAGTACCAATAGCCCGGGAGGGTCACTACACCACTTCGAACCACCGTGACTACACTAACCCAAGGCACCCTGTAGCACCCCGGCAAGTCACTGTCCACAGGGGAACATGGTGTAACTGGCCCTTTAAAATAAAAGCAGGTGTGCTACCATACCTGTGTGCCAAACCGGCACTGGCGTCACAACACAACCTATCAGGGACCAGCTACATGAACCAGCTAGTGACCGGGCCGTTCCTCCGCCATAGCACCGCAGGGGCTCACCACAATTACTAGTGATGAGCGAATAGTAAGATATTCGAATATTCGATATTCGTACGAATAACCCACGAATATTCGAATATTCGATCGAAGTGTATGGGAACAAGTATTCGATTAGTGAAAACATCTATTTGACCATTTGGAGGGTGAAACCGGAAGCTGGGGGGATTTGAACGCTTATCAAATATTTATTGAATATTCGCGGGATATTTGTACGAATATCGAATATTCGAATATCTCACTATTCGATCGAATATCTATTCAATCGAACAGTATTCGCTTCATCACTAACAATTACTGTTATACAGACTGCTACAATTATGTGATTATATCTGATTTACTTATACAGCAAGCTTTTCTACCAAGCATACCAAATCCATTGCTGCTTGAATATTACCAACTCTATGGGCATACACCACCAAATAGGCATAATCTGCAGCTTTTATTGCATTTTGCATTTTATCCACCAGTGCCCGGTGGCATTTTATTAGTAGTGCTGATTCTCCATTTTATCATATTGTTTGCATATTTACTATATGTATTTGTATGCGTTATATTAAATTAGCATTTTATTATTATCCCTTGTAAGTTTTTATCCTATCACATAGGACTGCTATGACTTAGATGAATATATACATTTTCTTTGCAACTCAAACAGTGATTGGCTAATCAGGCTGCTGAGACGGGTCCATCTCGGAAGTGTCAGAAGCGTTCAGTAGGTGACCCAGAGGTTCCACAAGAGTTCCCCAGAGAAGCGTGGTTAGGTAGTAATAGGATTTCTGTTATTTTCTTTTCAGCCCCAGCACTATAGCAAACATTTTAAATGGCCAGAGTAACCCTTTAAACAAACAGAAACAGAACACATTACAGTTCAGGAGACATTACAAGCTGTGACTACATGAGAAGCGGCTGCTATTTAAAAGTCCACTTTTTAATTTTTAGTCCGTGAAGTGGCAGGTTTGAAGACTCTAACCTGCTGTTATGTTTCCATAGAGCATGCTGAAGACAATGAGAATGAAGGTAGATTTATTTATTTATTATATATAATTTAAGTTGTTGGTGCACTATGGGACTACCAAGGTGGCACTACCAACCACAGTTCCCTGATCCATCCTGCCCACCAATTGCCTCCTCTTGAATATTGAGGCTGCACTCTGCAGTGACGTCACTCTGACGCTCATCATTGCTGAGTTCTGCATCAATATTCAACCTTTAGATACAAGTACACAATATAGTCCTTGATGTAATCAGCAGCACTTTGCTCAAGTACTTTAATTTTGAATTTGGCGCTTAAGTATCTTAATGGAGATGCCATTGTTTCTGCTTCTTGATGTTTGTATGTGTGAAATAGAATACAGAGCTTTCTGATCCATCTTTCATGTGAGACACTGTGTAATTTCAATCTATGGCGCAAGGCTGGAGATGGTGTAGAATGGGCCATTTTTTTTAATGCACACTTAGGAAGAGCGGAGACCACAACACTAACCAAAGTTATTTTGGTGCCAATTAGAAATGGAAGTAATTTAGACAAATGACTATTGTACCCAGTGTTGCTTACTGTTCATACAACTTCAGGTACAGTATACATAATTCAGGCATTTTTACTAGAGATGAGCAAACCAAACCTGTTGAGCCTGGGTTCTTTTGAACCTTGCAAAAATTTTGGTTTGTTAACGAATTAAAGAACTGGTCAAGTTCAACTGAACCTTTAAAAAAAAAAATGGTGGTTTTACATGTTTGTAAACTGTTTTAGGACAATGGCATGAGCATGGGATTATTCCTAATTATGCTTTTATGAGCGTAATAACAGTATATATCCTACAAATTGATCAACATCACAATGAAGTAGAGAAACAATTCATCTTTATTGTACAAATGTAATAAAATTATTTATATAAAATCATATACATCACTGGTTACTATACAGAAAAATAAATGACAACCAGAGGATTCCACAGGGTACAGGTAAAAAAAAAAGCCAGGCCACAATAGTTACACATCAATATGCAGTGTGATAACATAGAAAAAAATAAGATTACTCTGTATAAGTATAAGAGTACTCTGGCTTCATCTGCTGGCTACACACAATAATGCATATAGAGTAATTAAAGTGCTTCGTGTATTTCTGTGACTACCTATAGCCTTTAAACCAACATCACATAAGGGGGGGGGGGGGTGCTCGTGCTCTGTCAGAAGCAAATACTACTGAAAATTAGGGCTACTTATATACCCCCATTTTTCCTCTTACACAAATCACATGCCAAGTTCCTGTATTACACACCTGTACAAGATCATAGTGGAAGTCTCCTGTTGTAATCAGACACAAATGCCATGGACTGCAAATTTCCTTTGAGACTCTATGGATGCTAGTTTATGTACTAAAGGAACTCTGGAGGAATTGCCACTATGCAGATTAAACGGTTGTCCCAAGCTCTTTTTCACCATAATGGTGTCAGTGTTAGGGAACTGAAAGACAAAGGACGGGTGCTGCCCTGATGCTAGCACCCGCCCTGCTTTCCCTGCCTAATTGCTTCAACTGTTCTAGGCGGCAGCAGACAACTGGTCAACAGTCCCTAACCTGTATAATTGAACACTGAATGAAGACAAGACAGACAAAAGCAAATAAGTCAGAGGTCTGGGTCAGTATCTAGTGGGCAGCGCAGCCACAAAAGCGTAATCCAAAATAGAAGGGTCCAAAGCCAGAAAGTCAAGGAACAAATGCAGGAACAAATGCTAGGTCAAGAAACACTTGAAATATAAGGATCTATCGCAGGCAGGGAACGTGTATAGGGAGGATACTTATGGGGCCTGGAGTCACAGTCACAGGCATGATTTGGACTGAGACCCCAGCGCCCAGGACACATCTGAGAGCTGACTGGTGATGCCGGCCGCTAGTCAGTAAATTACAATGATAAACACCCAATGGTAATTGGCCGAAGTTGGTGCAGCCCCGGCCATGGCTACATCAAAAGGAAGCACCAGCGCGCTGCTAGCAGCCTAGCAGCCTAGCAACCATCGTCAAGGATGCCATTGGCAAGGGGCTGGCCAGACGCTTCGGAGGCTGCAGGGAGCAGGCCGGCTCCTGACAAATGGCAGTCATGTCTATACTTTTGATTGCTGGAATGCCCTGTTTAAGTGCATTACAAAAGACTTAAAGAGTATCCCAAACTGCCCACCTCATTTTATAAATAATGTCTATATCTACAGTTTTATGTGTGTTTTTATATTAAAATGTTTAAAATATCTAAATTTCATTTAAATAATTTATAAGCAAATTATTCTTGTGTGTGTTTATATGTATTTTATGAATCCCTTGGCAGTATGTGACTGGGATGACACACGTGCTGGAACCACCATCCACTGGGTCTGCTGCAGACCAGAGCAATACAGCACTTATCTAATGAATCAGTGCTGTATTATGTATTCTACACTGATCTACATGACTTCTAATTACTGTGTAAGAAAAAAAAGTTTTTCCTTAATAAAAAATCCCCTCCCCTAATAAAAATTTAAATCACCCCCTTTTCGATTTTATAAATAAAAATAACTAAACATACATATTTGGTATCGATGTGTGTTTAATTACACGAACAATTAAATTGTCACATTCCTGATCTTGCACAGTAAACGGCGTAAGCGCAAAAACCCACCAAAGTGCTTAATTGTAGAGTTTTTTGTCACATCAAATCCAGAAACATTGTAATTTTTATCAAATTTTGCATATACTCAAGCAAGGTACCGATAAAAAGAACAGGTCATAGCGCAAGAAATGACATCTCACACAGCCCCATAGACAAACAAATAAAAATGTTATAAGGATATTAATAGAGCAATTTTAAGGAACATTTATTTTTTATTTTTTTTCCTTTCATTGTAATTGTACCAAGTTGAGGAACATAGATGACATGTCAGCTTTACTATAGGGCAAACGGTATGCTATGACTTTTTAAACTTGAGGAAGAAAAAAAAAGAAAGTGCAGAAGTGAAAATTAGCCCGGTCCTGAATGGGTTTAAAGCGACTCTGTACCCACAATCTGACCCCCCCCCCCCAAACCGCTTGTACCTCAGATAGCTGCTTTTAATCCAAGATCTGTCCTGCGGTCCGTTTGGCAGGTGATGCAGTTATTGTGCTAAAAATTTACTTTTAAACTGGCAGCCCTGTGCCCTACGAGAGTGGCCTGGATGGTGTATGCATTAGGCTGGCACAACCTCTCTGTCCCTCCTTCTCCTCTCCTCATCATTAGGAATGCAGATTGCCTCCTATTCCCCACCTGTGGCAGCCCGGCACATGGGCTGGAACATTAAAGGGGTTATCCAGCGCTACAAAAGCATGGCCACTTTTCCCCCTACTGTTGTCTCCAGTTAAGGTGCGGTTTGCAATTAAGCTCCATTTACTTCCATGGAACTTAGTGGCCATGTTTTGGTAGCGCTGGATAACTCATTTAAGGACCTGTGCAATGTTCAGCATGGAGAGAATGTTTTAGTGACATTCCTAATGATGAAAAGGGTGGGGAGGAGGGACAGAGGGGTGGTGCAAAATTAGGACACAGATACTCCCTTAGGGCACGGGGGTTGAAAGTCTAAAAGTTGTTTTTTGGACAATAACTGCATTACCTGCCAAACGTACCGCAGGACAGATCTTGGATTAAAAGCAGCTATCCGAAGGTGGTTTGGGGGGTCAGATTGGGGGTACAGAGTCACTTTAAGGGGTTATCCAGCACTACAAAAACATGACCACTTTCTTCCAGAGACAGCTCCCTTCTTGTCTTCAGCTCAGGTGTGGTTTGCAATTAAGCTCCATTCATTTCAATTGAAAAAAAATGTTGCAAACCTACACTCAAACTGGAGACAAGAGTGGTGCTGTCTCTGGAAGTGGCCATGTTTTTGCAGTGCTGCATAACCCCTTTAAGCAGTTTACCAAGAAGACAGTTTACCAATGTATACTATGTACTTGAAAAGGGCCTAAATAAGGTTCAGGGGGGGAAGTGTTAGCAATAAAAAAAACTGAACATAAGAACAAGGGATATCATTTTAGATTAGTTGAAGGAAAGCTTAAAAGCAAAATGAGAAAAAATTACTTTACTGAAAGATGATTGCAATAAACTTTGGGCAGATATGGTTGGTAAATCCACAGAAAGTGAATGTAAACCTGCATCTATTCTATGATCAAAATAAAAAGGAAATAATATAATCTTTTTCTGCCGACTATCTGCAATGTTTTTACATGTTCAGTATAGTGAGTTTGTCTTCATAATAGTATCAGTTTCATATTATTTCATGGGACTTGCTAAAAAATTAGATGACTCTTGTTTGACCCCTGATTTTTCTTAGAAAATAGCAACTTTCCTGTAAAGTGCAGAGGCTCATAAGAATAACACATTCATTTTATTCCTCACCTATCTTACACCTGAATACAAAATATACACTAGGTATTAGCAGGATAGTTTAACACAGCTGTTGGAATTAAAGCTAAGCCCCAGTATAGAAATATTTATTCATGAGAATCAGACACCAGACATGTGATTCAACTTTCCAATAATGCGGGAAACGTTAACCCTGTAAACTCCGACTAGTTTTCTTATACGATAAAAAAAATATGTCAAACAGCACCTTTAAACGTACTTTTTTTTTTTTTACATTTTTTTATTTACTTAGTTTTCTAAAAAAAAAAAAAAAAAATTAACACATTCTCCTAGAGTGCTGCATTGTGCCATGCCTCTCCTATTATTTCTGGATGTGTATGAATAAATGAAAGGAGAAGTCTGACGAGAATTTTTATTAAAGTATTGTATTGACCCCCCAAAAGTTAAAAATTACCAATATACACTCATTACAGAAAAAGCCCATGAAGTGTTTTTTTTCCCTGCACTTACTACTGCACCAAGGCTTCACTTCCTGGATAAAATGGTGATGTCACGGACTTCCGGTTCCGGCGCGTATGGGATGACAGCAGTGTGAGTGAGCTCCTCCACCCTCCGCTCATAATATCGCTCCCCGCTCTGACTCCTCGGCACTTCTCTAAGTGCCGAGGAGTCGAAGGCACCACTTCATTAAGCGGGGAACCAGTTATACACCTCCCCATAATTCCTCCTTCATTTACCTCACAGCTCTGTCACAGGGACACCGAAGATGGCGCCGACACGAGGTGCTGCTGCTGAGGCACACACAGAGGAAACACATACCTCACAAAACCCAGTGCCGGACCTCTGTGACACCATAATACCAGGACTAAATATGTCTTGCAAGGCACTGGCAATTCAAGTGTCCAGGATGATATTAAATGACATAAAATCCTCTCTTGAGGCCACTATAGTTTCCTCCCTAGCAACCATACAGGGAGATATAGCAACGCACACCTCACAGATTACTGAACTTCAGGAGAGAGTCAGCCTGTTAGAAGATGAAATACATTCTACAAAAATAAAACTACAACAGAATATGAATGTCACAGCTTCATTGCAAACAAAGACTGATGATCTAGAGAACCGCTCTAGGCGCAACACTTTACATATTATAGGTTTACCTGAATCCATTCCAGCCATGCAATTACATGCTATATGTTCTCTAGAAATTCCCCAAGCCTTGGGTATCCCAGGTCACATTACTGTGGAAAGAGCTCACCGTGTGGGACCCCCACCAGCGAAACAAAAGCAAGATGCAAATAAAAAAGAGCAGAAATCCAGACAAGTGATTGTCAAGTATCTGAATTATAATGATAAAAACAACATTTTACAAAGCTTTAAAAAATCTACAGTTGATGTTGAAATTTGTGGCCACAAAATCCTCATGTTTAATGACTACTCCGCAGCAGTGGTTCAAAAACGTAAAGCTTTTGCACACATTTGCTCGACATTGGTAAAAAATCAAATACGATTTGTTCTTCTTTATCCTGCCATACTGAAAGTTTTCAAATCGGATGGTTCAGCCTCTCTTTACAGTTCTTCTGAGGAAGCCATTTCTTCCCTTAAAGATGTAAAGGGTCTCACTCCACCTATTCAAGACAAGCACAAGAGACGACGTTTGGATGGTCCTACTGACACGGTAGAAAAAATGGAATGGTTATGAACGCCATCTCTATTCTGTTGGACGCTATGCTGCTCAATAAAACTGAGTATTTTTTCTCTATTTAGCCCTATACATGTTGACTAAATACTATATTAGGGACACCTTGTTTCCACATCATTATTTTCTTTAGTCTAGGTAGTAATGCATTTGGTGGTGTGTGTGTATGTGTAAGTATGTATTTATGTATGTATGCATATATGTATATGTGTGTGTGTGTATGTATATGTATGTATAATTCCACCTTGTATGGTTTTAGGTTTAAGTACAACTTCTTTAAGTACTAATCATTATATACTGGCTCTCCCTTTTATTTTATTTTATTTATTTGCTTCCCTGTGACAACTCACACATTTCTCAGGAGGGTAGGGATGTGTATGTCTTTAATTTTAATATATACTCAGTTAGTGGTTGATGTGACCTCTCCACCAGTTATTTTTTTTTCTTTATTTCTTCTCGATAATGGGGAGTTTGCGAATGCTCCGAACATTGGACAATACGAAAAAAGTGAAGTCCACATCTCACTTTATTCGCTTAGTTTATATTGTTAACTGTTTTATTCTTAGGTATATCACCTTTAGTTTGTCTGAAAATGCTACATGCTATCCTCTTTTTCTGCCCTAAAGGGTTACCCACTATGTTATTGTGCTTCCAGAGTCTCTTCTTAACACCTCCTCTTCTATTAATATTTTATGAAATTAATCACTTGGAATGTTAAGGGACTACGTTCCACATCTAAGAGGACTTCTATACTGAAACACCTTAAGAGACTTAGGGCCGATATAGTATTATTGCAAGAAACACATTTAACTGAATCGGATTATTTCAGACTCAAATGTTTTTGGGTGGGTGCTGTTTATGGTTCACCAGCTATTAACCGTAAAGGCGGGGTAGTTATTCTTACACATAAATATTTAACCTGTACGGTATTATCTCAATATCAAGATGATGAAGGCAGGATATGTCATCTTCTTATTGACACTCCAGCGGGCAAATATAGCATATATAACGTTTATGGTCCCAACACTCAGAGACCTGATTTTTAAAAAAAAATTGGAAAACCTCATTCTGCAAGATGACAATAATCTTAAAATAGTTGGTGGAGACCTAAATACTGTTCTTAATACAACTGAAGATAGAAAAAGAACTAAGACCCCTACTGTATATACTTCATCAGATAATATTTTATCCAACTTCCTTAATTCTACCTCCCTATCTGATTCTTGGCGTCATCTACACCCAGATGGTAGAGAATACTCTTTTTACTCTCACTCCCAAACGGCCTGGTCAAGAATAGACTACTGTTTAGTGTCACCGGACTCTCTTGGCAGAGTAGAAGACTCTGAAATTCATGATATAGTAATTTCGGATCACTCCCCTGTTAGTTTACAATTAAGAGACATTTTTCAGAAGGGATCCGATATTATTTGGAGATTTCCTTCTCATTTAGCTAGTGATGAATCATTTATCAAACTATAAAAAAATGGTGGTCAGACTTTTATTCTAACAATGCTCAACATACACAATCCCCAATACTTTTCTGGGAGACTGCAAAAGCAGTTCTAAGGGGCCAAATAATTTCTTATGTGGCTGCCCAGAAACGTGAAGCACGTAAAAACTATTTTCAACCTTCCCAAGATCTACGCTCTTTTCCTGTGTTCCCCTACAGATGACAATAAATCTGAATGGACAGCAGCTATACAAACTTTCGAAATTGCACAGGAAAAACTCAATGCTATATATAGAGATCAATACATATCCCGTTTATTCCGCTATGGTAATAAATCAGGGAAAATGTTAGCTAACCTTGCTAAAGGACGTAGACCTACTACACATATCCCTGCTCTCAAAGATACAGCGGGTAATATACAAAAAGATCCTAAAGTCATATCACAACTTTTACAACAATTTTACCGCTCACTATATTCCAAAGATAGTCTTGATCTAGCTGCTGGTAAGAACTTTCTAGAGTCATTAACTCTACCTTCTCTTGATACCCCTTCTCTTGATTCTCTCAACGCCCCAGTCACATTGGAGGAAATTACTGCCACTATCTCTACACTTAAAAATAACCCTGACGGCTATAGTGCGGAACTTTATAAATCTATGTCTTCTGTCATCTCCCCCACTCTTCTTTCTACTTTCCAAACTATTCTGACTGACCATCACATGCTCCCCTCGGGAGATACTACATATATCAAAATACTACACAAACAGGGGAAGGATCCAACAATCTCCTAATTCGTACAGGCCAATCTCTTTAATAAATGTAGACCTAAAATTGTTGGCAAAGATTATGACCAATAGATTGGCAGACATCCTACCATCAGTAATAGGCAGCCATCAAGTTGGCTTTATAAAAGGACGTTCTGGTGTCACTAATATAAGAACGGTACTAGCGGCCCAGTCTGGTGTCCAATCTGGGGGTCGTTCCAGCCACTCTCCAGGTCTGTTGGCAATTGACGCAGAAAAGGCTTTTGATAATATCAGCTGGGAGTGGCTGGACATGATCTTAACAAAATTTGATATCACAGGTCAATTCAAAGATTTTATTTCCACAATATACACATCTCCGAAAGCTAAAATTCATACCCCGGGTTTCCTTTCAGATAGCTTTCCCTTACAAAAAGGTACCAGACAGGGTTGCCCCCTATCCCCTCTATTGTTCAATTTGGCGATGGAGCCTCTTGCTAGATATCTTATTTCTTCTGACTTTTTCTCAGGCATACGGGTTGGTTCCCAAGTCATCAAAGTTACATGCTTTGCTGATGATACTTTAATATATTTAGATAACCCAGATCTACATGTTCCGGCAGTATTAGATGCCTTAAAATTTTTTGGTTCCTTCTCTGGGTATAGAATCAATATACATAAAAGTCAACTTCTTTACCTAACTCCACATAAGAGGTCTACTTCAGGTCCTGCGGGGGTCTCCATCGCTAAATCCTATATTACTTATCTTGGAATCCAGATTGGCAGAACTCCCTCCTCACTATATTCCCTGAACTTTCGCCCTAAAATTAAGAGAATAAAACAAGATCTCCAGAGATGGGAATCTCTACCATTGTCAATTCTAGGCCGTACCCACCTATTAAAAATGATGTGTTTTGGAAAACTGTTATATCCAATGCAAACAATACCCCTTTTACTCAAACATTCTGACGTTTCCCTACTCCAATCATATTTCACTAAATTTATTTGGCAATCAAAGAGACCTCGTATTGCCTATTTCACTCTCTGTCTCCCTACTTCTAAGGTGGCGCTCAATGCCCAGATATTAGATTATATAATTTGGCCCTCTCTTTCGCCATGCTAAAGATTGGATTATGGACACGTCATATTTCTCCTATATTTTAATTGAGAAAGCTTTAGCAGCACCTTGGCCTTTACCCACCCTGCTACATGCTAAATTACCAGAACTACCCCCAGAATTAAGAGAAGTGTTATCTTTAAAGACACCATTGCCACATGGAAGGCAATACGAAAATTATATGGTTTACCCTTTTGCCTATCGAAAAGATTTCCTCTGTGGCATTCACCACTTTACCCACCTGACTCAGACAAATTGGACTACTCAGAGTGGCAGAGTGCACATGTTTCTTCTGTTGGGGAATTGCTGGATACTAATTCCAACACTTTCTTATCATGGGATATCGTCAGAACACGATTTAAATTGTCCTCATTTCATTTACCTCAATACGATTCTATAATTGAATTTCTTACTTCCAGAGTAAGAAAGTGATATAGAATTTGATAATCTATTCCCAACACCACTGGTACATAATTCTTTATCACATACATATGGAGAACTTAGATCACGCTCTCAAAAGAATTTATCTAGACAAATTATTTTTAAAAATGGTCCTCCGTAATTTTTTCAGAGGATCTGACCCAACAAATATTGAGAGGATCTCAACTAGTGCATTCTGCCACTCCCAATGTGGTTCTACTTGAAATACATTTCCGCTTTATACACAAGGCTATATATGCCTTTAATATTCCTTTTTCCAACTCCCACACTTCTCACATAAACAGTTACCCGAAATGTTCACTTCCTAAAGCAGACTTGTATCATTGTGCCTGGGCCTGCACGCGAGTGCAGGAATTTTGGGACTCTGTGCCGCTCTATCTTTTGTCCACTTGGGGCCATGCCATACCACTTCTCCCTCTTAGTTATCTTTTCATTTTATTGATATAGACTCTACTACTCCCTCTCCTAAATTACTTACTTCTAAAGGAATTCATTTAACTCTATTAGTTTCCCTGAAATGTTTATTAAGACACTGGATACTGGATACTCTACCAGACATTTCTGAGGTAATCTCCGCTCTGAAGGAGATCTTTCATTGGGAACTTTTGGATGTATTGCGCACCAAAGAAAAATCAACAAAAACATTTATGTCCAAATGGACACAATTTCTAATTCACAATTTTACTATAGAAGAGAGAGACTCTGTCATTAATCAATTTAGGGATATTGATATCTTAAGCTTTTCCCTTTCTCTGTTAAAGACAATTCTCTCCATTCTATTGGTAGCATATTTGAATATCTGACATCTATACCATGTTTTAAGGTGATATTATAGGTTACTGTTTTTCTACCTATGTTTTTGGTAAGACTACTTTGTATTGTATATTTTAATATGTATTTTAAGGTTATTACAAAGGCTCATAGTATCTGTATGATATTGTAAACATACAATACTTTGTTGCCTGTGAGCGACTTTCTTTTTAAATATGTAATGAATTTTCAATATGTATGTTCAAATATTACATAAGCCACTAATAAAATATCGTTAAAAAACAAAAAAATGGTGATGTCACGACTCGACTCTCAGAGCTGTGCGGGCTGTGGCTGCTGGAGAGGATGATGGCAGAGGGATGCTCAGTGTCCCTCCAGTGCCCTGTGTCCCTCAGTATCCCCCTACCATCATCCTCTCCAGCAGCCACAGCCCGCATAGCTCTGGGAGTTGGGTAGTAACATCACCATCTTATCCAGGAAGTGAAGCCTTGATGCAGTAGTAAGTGCGGGGGAAAAAAGCAAACTGATGACTTGTATAACTTTTGGGGGCCAATACAATACTTTAATAAAAAAAATTTCCTGGACTTCTTTAATGACTGGGTATTACATTTCCTAGTTTGTCAAAGGAAAGGAAAGCATGTACTTGCCCATAGGGCTGTATTTACCACTAGGCATCCGTGTGGCGGTATTAAATGTTACGCCTGGAGCTATTACCTTTCAATCCTGTGGTAAGAATTCCCTCAGACAATATGCAGATGGCTCTAATCATTGATTCAATGTGGAAATTTGTTTATGTGTTAAGCAGTTAAAAACCATGAAAAAAGTGATTCAGATAATGTTCCTTCATGTAGAGAAATGCATGTGGCTGAAACCACACTCCCATTTCTTCCCCAGTAGTCATGTGCTGTTACCAGGATTATTGGCCATACGTCTATTGGTTACCGCATGAGGGTCTGGTTTTGGATGCACGTGGTGATGTATAGTAAATGTGGGAATGCGGCCTAACACTGATCAGATATCAATATGTTCAGAAAATAGAAAATCATGATTCTAATTAGTGAGGGAAGATGCGGTGTCTTTAGGTTTAGTGCATAGGACAGTAGCAGCTGTTAATTAGGCCCTGCTTGCAGATCTGTACTGCAGTGTATTATACCTGTCATTGCTTCAACAGGCTTCTGTAGCAGGTTGGTTGCCAATGAAGATAGATGGAGCTCCCTTCCTACAAGACTCCCGATCGTGAGCCCAGCAATGTGACACTGGCAGCACTCTGCTTGGTTCTTCCTGCTCTATAAAATGATGGCAATAGATTAGATAAGGAAAAGACAGTAGATGTGTTCAGCTCCCAATGATCATCTAGCTTTTCATAGATCACGTGGAAGATGTAGAGCACGGGGGATGAAACCCCTGGATTTCGGGGTGTCAAAGGCAAGAAAGAAGAAATGGATTCCTCCAGCTCATGTAAAATTCCACTTTATTGTATCAAACGTCTAAAATGATATCCAACGCGTTTCGAGCCTATTCGGCTCTTAGTCATGGCATCTGCATCTGCACAAAATTAGGGGGAAATTCATCCCAAGAAAAGGTCACCAGGAGACAACTGGACTCTCCAATGCCATAGCTGCAGGAGAGATTCAAACCACCACCGCCTTGCCGACGTCGGCGAACGGCGGTGGTTTGAATCTCTCCTGCAGCTATGGCATTGGAGAGTCCAGTTGTCTCCTGGTGACCTTTTCTTGGGATGAATTTCCCCCTAATTTTGTGCAGATGCAGATGCCATGACTAAGAGCCGAATAGGCTCGAAACGCGTCGGCTATCATTTTAGACGTTTGATACAATAAAGTGGAATTTTACATGAGCTGGAGGAATCCATTTCTTCTTTCTTGCCAATAGATTAGATAGCATTGTCACTTTTTTTGCAATTATTTTGCATTTCCTTACTATTGCACCTGCAGATGTGTAAAACAAAGTTAAAGGAGTTGTCCACTTTATAGAATAATATATAAGTAAGTATTTACATTACTTACTAACAGAAACTCACTGTGTACCTCATGCCCTGCCTCCAGTGTCCACCATAGGCATATACAGGCTCAGTGGTGGACACTGGGGGCGAAGCATGGTCACATGCTCCTCCATATTAACCATCCTATGAACAGACTCACCACAGAGCAGGGCAGCACTGCCTGGAGGAGGGAAGTCTGATTTTAGGTCTATGAGGTACACAGGGAGCTGCTGTCAGTAAGTGCTGGGAGTCCACTTACTAATATTGTACACTCAGCAATTTTACTATAAAGAGGTTGTCCGGTGAGCAGCAGACGGTTAAAGCTAAAAAGGGGAGGGCTAAGTTATGATCATTGTGTCCAAAATAAGTCTTTACGATATGTCTAATTCCTGCACAGTGTCTCTGCAATATCGGAGATACGATGCAGCTATTTAACATAATTGATACTTAACCCTGCCCACCCCGTGTCTCAGAAGAATTACTTCTGAGACTTCTAAGAAGATGAGCACTGGCAAGCAGAAGGTTTCAGCCATCTTCTGCTATGTGGACAGCCCCTTTAACATTATAGAGATCAACACAAATAAACCACTGGTGCTCATGACAGTAGAACTTTTCATTATGATATGTTTATTTTCTTTATTATGTTTTTGTTGGGTGAGCAATTGGAACAGAATACAAATAATAGATGAATAGGTGCAATTTTGTAATATACAAGTACAGTAGTTTTTTGGGGGGCAGGGGGCTAATTTATCTAAGTATACTGTAAAAAAAAAAAAAACAATCAGACAATCACTTGTTTGACTTGTACATTTAGAGTTACAATTACAGCAGACCACAAATGATATGGCACAACCTAGTTAAGTTCGAATGAATACTGGAGCAATTTGTTCAAACTGTAACTAAATGTGCAATCAATATTCTAAAGCAGCTAAAAAAGCATCTCTAATCAAGATTCAGAATTGCGTCCATGATCATTTGAATGCCACATGACGACAAAGCATTGGACAACCATAACATCCTGCACAAATGTAATCATTATAATTGTAAACATTATCATGTCTATTTGAGTTACCATTACATTCTGAATTATGAATTAAACATGGCACTCAGCGATCCTTAAATAGAGGCATTTCTGGCCACTTGGTATTAAAAAAAGGTTTTTTTTTTTTTTATCAACCATTAATTTAAATGTCAGATTGTGGTTATCAAGGGAAAACTTTCAGACAGTTCAGTGTTTTGTTATTATATTATTATTATTATTTATTTTATTATTTTTTATTATTATTATTATTATTATTATTATTATTATTATTATTATTATTATTATTATTATTATTATTATTATGTGCCCTTTCTAAATGTATAGGAAATTAACAGTATATTCTGGTTTTCAATTGTAATTCATGAAAGTAAAGCTATAAATGAATTTAGAGGGAACCTGTCATGATGAAAATGCTACCTAAGTTTTTGGTATTGTGTTATAGAGCAGAAGGACATTCAAATATAACTTCCTGGAGCACTTTACTCTATATGTGATTATCACTTATGTTCTATACATCCACAAACAAGGTTTAACTCACTTTTTGTCATTTATCTCTTGTTTATTTCTTTGGTATGTTCACATAATATGTTCACGTAGGTAGCTTCGGGCTTTTCTCAGATGACCATTATCGGAGTGGGCGTTCCTTACTGCCGTGACATGACGTTTCGGGGTAAGCCCCCTTACTCATGCGTACTGGCTAATAGGACGTGCTCCTTCTTGTTTACCCTGGCCCGGCCCCCTAAAAGTCGTCATAGATGACAAAAGCAGCAAGTATACATGTTAATCATAATAACATCTATTCCAAATAATGATAATTATCCATGTGATGTATATGCATAAATTTCCTTTGGCCAAGCCTGCGGTGTAAAGGTACAGTAAGCTGGGCGTTGTCTTATATGTATGTGTTACAGGAACAGTTTGAAACTACATATTTCATTCAGACCTTGCGGTTCAAGGCTGTTCAGTGTTTTAATCCAAAAACATTCTCTCTGCAACAGCTTTTTTCTAACATCTACCTGTGTGCCAGTTATGTTGAGTTGCTCTAATATATCCCACTTTAATTCATACACATGATGTCCATGACATGTTGATTGTTTAAAATGTTGGGCCACTGTTGTTTGTACTTTTTACTATGCTTTTGAACACCTGTGGTGGATGGTAACTTTGTTTATGTAAATAATTATTTCTATCTGTCATTCTTGTATATAATGTATTCTGTAATTCTCCGTTATGAATTGTTATTTGTACGTCAAGGTAAGGTATAGTGTCTGGGTGATGTTCCATGGTAAACTTTATTGTATTGTGACTTTGATTTAATGTGTCTACGAACTCCAATAGTTTTTCTTCTGTATCGTACCACAGCATGAACACGTCCTCCACGTATCTGTACCACGTGAACCAAGCATCCATGCCGGGATAATCTATGCTCTTTCGAACATTTCCATAAAAATGTTTGCAACACCAGGGGCGACTGAAGAGCCCATAGAAACTCCATATGTCTGGAGAAAATATTGTATGTGAAATCTAAAGTAATTCTTAGATAATGTGATATGAGCCCTCCTAACACCGCTTCATTGACATACAGTACTCCTCAATTGCTTTTTTGAAGACATTTGTAGGATCTCCCTTAAGGACTTTATATACCACCCAGTCTGCCAACTGTCTCCATGCCTCTGCCATATAATCATTTTCATTCATCACAACGATGGCCCCTCCCTTGTCAGCACTCTTGATGACAAGGGAGGGGTCATCGGCAAGTTGTTGTAATGCCATTCAGCCATTGTTCAGCCATTGTCAAATTAGTTTTTTTGTTTGTGAAATTGTCCCATTTTAGATTAATTTCCGCCGTTACTGACTGTGCGAATACCTTCAGAGTGTCATTGTCCACACTTGGATTAAACGTGCTTTTTCCTCGCAACTTGACAGGTATTTTATCTATGAACGAAAGTCCTTTGTTGTCCTTCCATTTTATATCAAAGAAATGCATTTTAAGTCTGCTGGTTCTGCAAAACTTATAAAAGTCTACTTCAAAATCAAATTTAGATGTTTCATATGTCGGATGAAACCTAGTCCTTTGTTTAACCCCTTGCCTCCGCACCCTGTTTTGACCTTAATGACCAAGGACTATTTTTTTAATCTGACCTGTCTCTCTTTATGTAGTGATAACTCTGCGATGCTTTTAACTATCGCGGTTATTCTGAGATTGTTTTTTCGTGACATATTCCTCTTTATGTTTGTAGTATACTTTGGTTGATACACTCAGTATTTTTTTTGTAAAAAACGCAACATTTGCACGAAAATTAGAAAAATGTACATTTCTTTCTATTCAAAATTCTCTTTTCCTAAGAAAGATAGTCATGTCACATGAACTAATTATTACTGTAACATCTACAACATGTCTGCTTTATGGTGACGTCATTTGGTTAACGTCCTTTTACTTTTTAGGATGTTAGAGGGCTCCGAAATTTTGCAGCGATTTTTCAAATTTTCAGGAAAATTTCAAATTCTGATTTTTTTGGGGACCAGTTTAGTTCTGAGGTGGATTTGTGGGGCCGTATGTTAGTTACCCCCATAAATCCCTCCACTGTAAAAACTACACCCCTCAAAGTATGCAAAGTAACATTTCATAAGTTTATTAACCCTTTAGGTGTTTCACCCTTAGGTGTTTTTGGCAGATATTCCATTTTAATTCATTTTTTCCTCTTACACAGCAAATACTAACTGAGAAATACCACTCACTATTGATTCCCCTTATTCCATTGTTTCTAGAAATCCCCCATATGTGGCCGCAGTGCGTCACCTGACTCAACCACAGGCCTCAGACATGACAGAGACCTGGTGAATTTTGGGGCCTTTTTTTATTTCACGTTTTTTTTAGCCATTATACCATGTCACAGAGGCCTTGCGTTGCCAAAATATTTGTGTAAGACAAGTTGACGTTCCCATCGGTACAATTCTGAGGGACATTTGACACCCTGATCATTTTTTATGAAATTTTTTATGAGGTGGTACAAATAAAAAACACAATTTAGCAGCTGTTTTTCACCATTTTTTTGTACGCCATTTACTATACGTTACATATGACATATTATCGTTATTCATCAGGTCGGTACAGTTACAGTGATATCCATTTTATATAACTTTTGTTATAGTTTATGGAATTATACTATAAAAAACTGTTTGTGTCTTGCGTATTGTAAGGGCAGTAATATTTAAATTTTTTTGCCAATGGAGTTATGTGAGAGATTTTTTTTTTTTGTGGCATAATCTGACATTTTTAGTGGTACCTTTTGGGTACATGTATCGTATTGATAGCTTTTTTTCTATATATTTTTTAGGGGGCGGGATTACTAAAAAATTGTCATTTTGGTTAGTTTTTTTTAAATTTTTTTATGGCGTTAATCGGACGGGATAATTAATATAACCGGTTAATAGACAGGGTCATTACGGACGCGACAATACCAAATATGTGTATCTTATTCATAGGGGATCATTTATAAAGGGGAATGGGGAATGTGTATATATATTTATATTTATTTATTTATATATTATATATATTATATATTTATTTAATTAATTAATTTATTTATGTATATATTTATGTATTTATTTAATTAATTACTTAATTATGTATTTATTTGTGTGTGTGTGTGTTTTTTTTTTTTACTTTCACTTTTACAGGTATATATATAATGCAGTACAGCACCTGATCTGTGCTGTACTGCATTATATAGTGAATGGGCTGTCAGTGTTACACACTGACAGCTCATTCTAACGATCAGGTCCAGGGTCCTGATTGTCACTAGCCATAGTAACCCAGACGCACCGGGTAGCGTCTGGGTTACTATGGTAACCCGGGGGGGGGGGGGGGCGCGGCTCCGGGGGTCGGCTAGCTGGCAGCTCCCGGCGGATGGTACTGGAGGCTCCTGGTTCGGGGGAGGACTGAAAACTCCGGGCGGGGGGAGGACTGGAAGCTCCGGGCGGCGGGGGGACTGGAGGCTCCGGGCAGGGGTTGTGGCTGCAAGCTCCGGCCGGCCGGGCGGGAGGGGGTGGCGCTGCAAGCTCCGGGCGGCAGGCTGGAGGCACGGGGAGGACGGGGGAAGCTGAGGGAGCTGCATGGGGGGCCTGGGGAGGACATCAGTAGTGGCGGCAGGAGGAGGCAATGTGCCGCAGCCTCCTCCTGCCGCCCGATCGGCGAGGGAGACAGCAGATCTCCCCATAGACGCTGCGGTCACAACGACCGCGGCGCCTATGGGGTTAACTGTCATGGGGGGAGCACGGCACCCCTCCGGGCAGTGGCAGCCGATCTCACGGCACCCCTCCTGCTTCCGATCTCAGATAGGGACAGAGGGGGGAGGCAGAGAAGGCATGACGTCCTGGGACGTCATGATGCATTCTGCCACTGCTTTTCATGACGTCCCTGGACGTCATATTGGGGGAAGGGGTTAATACTGTAATTTCTTCTTCTGTTAGTTGCCGCTGTGAAATATTCACTTCTAAATCTTTTATTTTTTCTTCTTTATATCTTTTTTCTTTGTTTGCGTTTTTTCTTCCTCTATGTTGGTACTGGTTTCTGAACTTGTTCCCTCTTTGTCGCTTTCTTTCCGTTGCTTGCTTATCTTCGTCAGTGGAGGTAACGTCAGGTGTTGATGTAATTTCTCCTCTGTTGTTCACTCAGGTGCGTCTATAGTTGTGTCTCTCCTCGGCCCACGTATATACCCTGTTAAATAAATAATCACGATTGTCTCTTTCAAATTTCTGAATTTTATTTTGTAATATAGTGGCTTTTAGTTTTTCCATGTTTGCTGACAATGCACTATGAAATTTTTCACATTCGTCAGAAGTATGGCTGTCACATATTTTTGTTTCAATCTGGTTTATTTACTTCTCTTGTTTTTGTTAGTGATAGCTGAAGATGTTTACGGTCAGTAACATAAGGTCTAGTGAATGCCTGTTGTTCACTGCGTATTATGTCTGATGGTACACTGGGTCATCTTGAAGCAAATCAGTGTCATATAGCTTCTTAATTTCCTCGGGATTTGTTGTAATTTGAGGTATTCAGTCAGCGTGGAGGCATATAGTGATTCACTAACCTCCTTCGCAGCGAAATTTGAAAA
>NW_027209303.1:0-27956 GCF_027789765.1 Dendropsophus ebraccatus
CGCGCACCACAGCTTCAGTGTGTGCCGCCGGCCTGAACTTCCGGGAAGTACAGGCCAGCGGCATACACTGAGGTCACTGGTGCGCGCTCTGCTGGGTAATCCCCGGACATCCCTACAGAGCACGTATCAGCTGGGGAGCGGACCGACAGGAAAAGAGAAGACAGCCGCAGCGGGGAACGAGGCGCTAGGTGAGTTGTGGGTTGTTGTTTTGTCTGGGGGCCATCTATAAGGGAGAGTACACTGGGGGGCTATATACTACTGGGGGGAGTGCAGAGAGGGGATATATACTATTGGGGGGAGAGTGCATCGGGGGGCTATATACTATTGGGGAGAGTGCACAGGGGGGCTATATACTACTGGGGGAGCTCACAGGGCCTATATACTACAGGGGGCTATATACTACTTGGGGGCTAAATACTACTGGGGGAGCTCACAGGGGGGCTATATACTACTGGGGGGGCTATATACTACTGGGGGGAGCTCAGAGGGGGCTATATACTACAGAGGGAGAGTGCACAGGGGGGCTATATACTACTGGGGGAGTGCACAGGGGGGCTATATACTACTGGGGAGAGCTCACAGGGGGCTATATACCACAGGGGGAGAACACAGGGGGGCTATATACTACTGGGGGGACCTCACAGGGGGGGGCTACATACTACTTGGGGAGAGCACAGGGGGGCTATATACTACTGGGGGGACCTCACAGGGGGGGCTATATACTACTTGGGATAGCACAGAGGGGCTATATACTACTGGGGGAAGCTCACAGGGGGGCTATATACTACTGGGGGGAAAGCACAGGGGGGGCTATATACTACTGGGGGGAGAGCACAGGGGGGGCTATATACTACTGGAGGGAGAGCACAGGGGGGGCTATATACTACTGGGGGAGCTCACAGGGGGCTATATACTACAGGAGGAGAGCACAGGGGGCTATATACTACTGGGGGTAGCTCACAGGGGGCTATATACTACTGGGGGGAGCTCACAGGGGGCTATATACTACTGGGGGGAGCTCACGGGGCTATATACTACAGGGGAGAGCACAGGGGGGGCTATATACTACTGGGGGAGCTCACAGGGGGCTATATACTACAGGGGGAGAGCGCACAGGGGGCGCTTAAGTGATACTGTATCCTCTGGTTCAACCCCCCCCCAAAAAAAAAAACCCGATAGCATCCGTTTCTTTAGAGTAAGTCCTTCCCAGTCATGTCTTTAAAATGTGCCTGGTAAGTAAAAAAATCTTTTAATCTTCAGCAGCAGAGTCAATGAGGAGTGGCGCATTGTTTAGACAAGCAATGAATAGGAGAAATCCTCCTCAGGGGGTTCTTATTGATGAGGAGGAAGAAAGAAGAGGCATCGCAGGCCTAGGGCACAGACATTGTAGGCCACGCCTCATTGACTCGGGTGCTACAGATTAAGGCTATGTTCACACAAAGTATTTTTGCTCAGTATATTGATCAGATTTATTTAACTAAAAACCAGGAGTGGATTGAAAACACAGAAAGGCTTTGGCCACCATTTAATGGCAAATAATTTCTGTTATTTAAAACATTGGCCGTTATTTCCATTAAATGGCGGCCATCCACTAAATTTCAAAATGTGTGAACATAGCCTTCCTGTGTTTTTAATCTACTTCTGTTTTTTGTTGAAAAATACTAAGCAAAAATACTGTATAAACATAGCCCAAAAGATAATTTTTTACCTTAACCAAGGCACCAGGGCATTTTAAAAGACACAACTGGGAAACAGCTGGTACTACAGTACTGGCCGGATGATCTTCATTTCTGCTGAATTTGGATGCATCCGAATTTACTGCTGCACCCAATGGAGCGTGCGGGCGGAGCCGCAAGCTCCATTGTATGAACTGACAGGTTCTCTGCGGCCGCTATTCAATGATTTCGGCCACAGTAAACTAAAATGTCAGTTTTTCATGCGGCTGGGTGGAATCACGGCCGGAGTGTATACTATGGGGGACATTTATCAATGAAAAAATGTGTATTTTTCGGTGGAAAATGGCCAGAATATTCGCATCTGGCCATTTTCCTCAAAGTCCGCTCAATTCATTAATTTGCAAAAAAATAGTCAGGAAACCTACTCCAGCTCTGAGCTCTACATAAATCTCCGTACTGTCGGAGCTGCGGGGACATTTTTAAGTCCGGCCAGTCCGTGTGTACGTGTATATGCTTCCGCCAGGATTCCCTCTCATCTGAGGCACAATTTAAGTTTAGTATTCATCTCAGCCGTTGTTGCAAATCGGCAACAACGGCTGTGATTAATACTGAACTAACGTTGCTTGAACATAGGCTATGTTCACACTTTGTAAAAGTACGGCCGTTGTTGCCATAGGCTGGGATACGCTCCGGCTGGGATCCCACACCGGCCGCAAAGAACTGACATGTCAGTTTTCTGCGGCCCCAATTCAGTGAATTGCGGCCGTAGGAAACCCTGTCAGTTCACACAATGAAGCGAGCGGCTGCACGGACATCATTAGCAACGGTCCCTGCAGCCCTTGCCCTAAACTGTTAATACATTACCCCTTAGCAGTTTATTCAATTGTTAGCCGCCAACTGCGCATCGCTTTTACACAATGCTATGTGCGGTCGGTGGCCGATGATTTTGGTTTCAAATCATTAGATATGATCAGCCAATTATCGTTGACTCTACTACATGGAGTGATAATCGGTCTTATTTGAGCAATTATCGTTCTGTGTAATAGAGCCCTTAGTCCATTAAAACATGGAGCTGAAATTATGATTATAATTATATATATATATATTTTTTTTTTTAAAACAAATGTTGAAAATTTGAAGTGGGCTAAAGGATGAGAACATCCAGCTAAAATGACCATTTAAGTACAGAGTGAGTACAGTAATGACAAGACAAGTGTATGTTGCCAATGGCTCACAAGTAGAGTTTCTTCCGCTATTTTATGCTTGTTCCAGCCAGTAGATAATGTTTAGAAAATGTTATGATAATGTTTATGGTACATTCACATGTACTGTGTTCTCAGCTTTATTTCTAATGCTGTCTATTATGTCTTCTGATACCAGTTTGAAGCACAAAGACAAGCAAGAGTAAGGGTCTTTTTACATTGTCAGATATGGGGCAGTGCAAGGAAGTAAGGTGGCAGAGCCTTTAGAAAGGGTAATCATGTGGCCATTTAAATGCATTGCTATGGGCCACAAATCCCCTGTTGCAGCCAATAGCAATACATTTTACCACCCTCACAAAAGATGCAGTCAGGATGACCATTTTGGAATTCTGGGTTCCCAATCAGGATAATAAAAGAAGAATATGGGCTAAGATTTTATTCCATGACTACCATGTGGATATTATAAGCGCGTTATACTTGGCCCATGGAGGTAGCGTGGAATAGGGGGTATGTAACAGATTGAGAAGTGAAAGGGTGGAAGCAATATATGTCTATACATTTATTATTAATCAATACATAAATGGAGGAAATTCTAAAGCATGGGTCTCCAAACTGCAGCCCTCCAGCTGTGCAATACTACATTTTCTATCTTGCCTGGAAAGCCAATTCCAAAGCTTTAGCTGTCCGGGCTAGATGGAAATTGTGGTTTTGCAACAGCTGGAGGGCCGTAGTTTGGAGACCCATGTTCTCAATGGTTCACATACTTTTTCCTGCAGCTGTAGTTATAACTACTGGACAGGTAAAGATAAAAGTGTTCTAAACTCTTCTAGAGTCAAGACCATATGAACAGCTGGTCCTGCCTTGGGCACTCGGACTAAATACATCCCATTAGGGTCATTCTACAAGTATCAGAACTTATCACAAATACACAGCAAAAACAGAGTTAAATGTGGATTTCATTGCATATTTACCATGGATCTCACTCCTACACATAGAAAGTGGTGAAATCAATCACAAATCCACAATATATGAAGTGGCGGCAACTACACATCTGCAGGAAAATTTAATATCAGTTCTGATCTTGTGGATACAACCAAAGGGTGATAAAGAATTTTATCCTGCCACTCCCTGGCACTTTGGCAAATCCCCCCTCCCCCACCCCGAATTGTCCTTTAAATTTATATAAAATTTTTGCCATATAGTAATTCTTGCATTACCTGATGGAATGAAACCTAGATGATGTTACCTGATGGCGCAAATGAAGACATTGGGCATATATTTTCTATAACAATGGATGGAACATAGCAAAAAAAAAAAAATACTAAAGTGAATAGAGACCTAAGTGAATAGCCAAATTAGACCTTCAGATTGCGCAGCAACAATTATTTTCAAAGACAGTTTGTCAATAACATAGAATACAAACACCGAACACTTACTAAAGGGGAATGGACATGGAAAAGGCATCAGACAGAGAATTGATCACAGGGATTAATATGTTAATCATGACTAGGAATGTATGTTAGATCAATATGTTCAATGTGGGTATTAAAATGTTCTCTGTGGTGGACAGTAATTACAAGAGCTCTCTGCTGTTTAAATATCACATATGCAGGGGGTTGTTATTGTCAACCATTGGATTATATAGCTAAGAATGTATTGTATAATACTCCTACAATCATTCTGTATTGTAACAGATAACCTGGTTTCTCTAAGACAGTAATACAATTTAATAAATACAGAAACGGATTGAAACGGATGTAAGCATACACAAAAACACGGTTGATGACATTTTTCTGTACGTTTAAATACACAATTAAAATGAATCTGTTAAACCTCACTTCAGGATGCAGAAGCTGGACTTCTTCTGCTAGAGGATAACAGGTTGCTCCACAGGAGTGGTGTGGGTAGCAGCTGTTCCTGGGGGACCAGACAGTGTTGGTGCAAAGCATGAAGAGGGCAGGCAAGTAAGGAGAAGTCAGCAGGTCAACAGGAGAATCAAGGTAGTATGTCATGTCAGGTGGCTCAGAACACAGGTCAACAGCTTGGGATGGCAACAAGAGAGGCTAAGTAGCACAAAAGGGTAAGGGAAAGTTTAAGGGTCAGGCATGTGTCAGGACACACGAGAAGAGCAGATACTGGAACAACACCTTAACTCAGGAACACAAGCAACCAACATTACTCAGGCAAGAGGGAATGGGTGGATCAGCTTTAAATACATAATGATATAATGATACATAGAACTATTCTATTTTCTATTTTGTTGGTTTCCTCAGGGTACACCGCTTTCCTCCCACACTAAAAACTTACAGATAGGCAAGTTCAGATTGTGAGCCCTAATGGGGAAAAGGACCAAAATTTACAAACTTTGAAGAGTGCTGCAGAATCAGTTGGCACTATACAAATAAAAAACATGATATTGCACCCACCCCCTTATATTGTCCATGGGTATGTGCACACTACGAAATCCCGACAGAAAACCCGTTGAGCATTCCGCAGCTCGCACCCGCTCCCAGACTGGTGGCTGTGCATTCTTGGCGGAATCCGCCCGTGCAAAGAGTGGAGTCTATGGCTCGGGCGGAAATGTGCGGGGCCACCAGAGTCCGTGAGCGGATGTAAGCTGCAGAATCCGCTCAGCATTTGCTTCCTCCTGTAAATCGTGCCTTGTAGTACAGCCCTAAGAAGAAACACATGTAAAGCATCAGGAATGCAAAGATACAAAGGTAATCGAAGTTTGTAAAAGATGAAATTCTCTTCATCATCACACTGGGAACCCTGGAATCGAATAGCAAACTTGTTACTGGGACCTATCATCCAAATATTATGTGAGGAGAGCCACACTTTATTACCAGAAGCGAACAGCAGAGAAGACTTTTGTGTATACACCACTTAGGTCCGGTTTAAAAAATCCTAGCTCCACAATAAAGGAATCAGTGGTAAAGGATACTTGTTCTTTATAGTGATCTTGTTAAGATAGTTGTCAATACAGAGCCAAAAGCATCTGTCCTTTTTCTGCACAAAGAAGAATCCTACTCTGGCAGGAGATGTAGATGTACATACAGTATAACCCCTCTCAAGGTGGTGATAGCATAACCATAAGACATAAGGATTAACCTGACTGCTATGTTCATTAATACAGTTTTTTAACAATATTATTTTAAAACACTGCCCCCCTACAGCAGTTCTGGCTTGTAAAAATGATATAAAATTATGTTGCTTTATTACATCCTGTCAGCCATGCCTTAAACATGTTTATTCCTTAGTAATATCATGTGTTCCTGTCCATTCCCAATTACCACATATAAACCTGACCATCTTAATTAGCCGTCTACTCTTTCCTTTTCTCCATTTGCCATTGTTCTACACTGAAGGACACTGCTCAGCAACAGTTGCCAAGGTTCCAAAGTCACTGAAGATGTCCATGTTGAATCCTTCACACAATCTATTGTGTTCGGTTACTGAGACCAACTTTTAGCTGGCGGGTCAACAGATAGCCATTGTGTACAATCAGCTCACTATACATGTCTATAGTTTAGTGTTAGAGATGTTGCATTGTGCCCACACTAGTAAAGTTTGCATATGGAAGCTACGTGGAGTGTTTTAAAGGGAAACCAACCTATATAGACACTAGACTGCCTAGCACAGCTATGCTGATACACATAAATGAGATGTGTCCATCCTGTGGTTTATGTAAATTGGAGCATTGTGTAAGTATTTCCTCAAACTTTTGCATAACACATAAATACTGGTCACTAGGATACTGCCATGTGTGAAATAACTACAGAATTTTGTCTTGTCTTTTATATGCTGCAGTTCAATGTAATATTTACAGTATGTTATATCATATCTAACCATGTCCATCTGTCAGCAAAGTACACTGGCAGGCATGTTTCTGCCATTTTATAGGGACAGAGAGAACTGATACATGTGCCCACCCTCAGTGTCCATTGTTATATAAAAGAAACCAAGCCAGGACTAATTGCTTATGCAACATAATAAAAAGGTGATACTATTCCTCAAAACGTATTTTATAAAACTGTCAAGGCTATGATAATTGTATGCACATACATTCGACATTAGCATGGTTATAAATATTTCAAACATTATTTCAGAAGAACTAAATAATGAATTTGCCTATTCTACACATTACACCTCTCTGTATTCTTCTCACATCTAAATGTAATAATATCTGTTGAAGAACAATACCCTTGATTCACAGTGTATAACCACTAGAGCATAGCACAATGTAACATCACACAAGTCTGTTTGCTAACAGGTCAGCGGAAGTAATGCTTGACAGTACTAGTTAAAGTGAATTTATAATTAATGGTGGTATTGTTATCAAAACAGAAAGAAAAGGCAAGTAAATTTGTAAAATTGCATTAAATTGACTGGAGTCACATTATTAGAGGTGCACATTTACTATGGAAATTAATAAATACACAGAGGAGTAGGGGTGTAAACCTGGGCTGCTCTGTCACTGTGCTGTCAATTTATATTGCACACTGAACACCATAAAAACTAAACAAAAAAAATAATAATTATGGATTGCATTTATTTTCATTTTTCTTACAAGTTAATAAAAGTTCTTTTCAATACATTATGTGTACCCCAAATGTGCTATTAAACATATAATATACTGCATAAAAACAGTCCCTCATATGGGTATGTTGATGTAGCACAGTGTTGCACGATAGTAGTTTTTCCCCACAAACCTGAACTCTACAACTGGAGGTACACTTTAAGGCTGGGTTCACACTACGTATATTTGAGGCTGTATATTTGAGGCTGTATAGCAACCAAAACCAGGAGTGGATTGAAAACACAGAAGGATCTGATCACACAATGTTGAAATTGAATGGATGGCCGCCATTTAATGGCAAATATTTGCTGTTATTTTAAAAAAACGGCTGTTATATTTGAAATAAGGCAGTTATTTACTGTTATATGGCGGCCATCCACTCCAATTTCAACATTATGTGGACAGAGCCTTTCTGTGTTTTCAATCCACTCCTGGTTTTGGTTGCTATGAGGACCTGACAAGAGGACCAAATACTGCCTGAAATATACGTAGTGTGAACCCAGCCTAAAGCTATGTTTCCACTTTGGGAAACATAGCAGGAAAAGGCAGCTGTCTTGTTATAATCATGGCCACAAATACTGATCATGATCATTATTTGCGGTTGTGAAAGCCGCTTTTCCCTGCTATGTTTCTGAAGTGGGAACTAGCCTAAAGGTTTACAAGGGTTATCTAGTCTGTAAAGCTTATTTCTAATATGCCATGAGAGGATAAGTTTAATAGGAGGTTCTTCTAGCAGGGAATATCTACAAAAAGAAATTTGTGTACCCTACTACTTGCCCAAAACTGGAGAAAATATGTTTTAATGGGGGAATTGTATGTCAAGTGATTAACAGATGGAGGTCCCTCATTTAATTAACCCATTAATGGTTTATGACATCCGGCTATGTCATAGTGCTGTTAAGGACGGAGCCCAAAATGGCCTTAAGGACCGCGCCAATTTTCAGTTTTGAGTTTTTGTTTTTTTCCCCCTCGCCTTCTAAGAGCTATAACTCTTTTATTTTTCCATCTACTGGGCCATGTAAGGGCTTGTTTTTTTCAGGAACAGGTGTACTTTGTAATGGCGCCTTTCCATCTACTATATAATGAATGGTGGAACCCCCAAAATATCATTAATGGGGTGAACTTAGGACAAAAAGTACTATTCTGCAAAATTTTTTTGGGGGGGTTCGTGTTTACGTTATGCACTTTATGGTAAAACTGACATAATATATTTATTCTATAGTTTGGTCTGAATACAGCGATATACATGTTAAAAAAATCAGCAATCCTGGGGGTTTTTACCGCTTTCGTTCACACTGCGGGGGTCCCGATCAGTAAGTGACAGGAGATGCTTCTGTCACTTACAGTTTAAGGGGTTAATGGTGGGCTGCCCCAATCGTGCCATTGAGGGTGAGGGCCTGGCTGCTCGCTTCATAGTGCGGCCCCCCGGCAGGACGTACGCCCTGCTGCATTAAGGCCCAGGCGACGGGGGCGTACATGTACACCCGCCGTCAATAGCCTAATAAACACTAAACCCACAGGCTGAAGCCCGGGGTACAAAAACCCCCTTATTATATCACCCCCCCTTAAAAAGTAACTTTTATTACGTAAATTAAGAATACACACGTGAACTAATTTAAAACCACAGGACGCCCAGTACTCCACACACTAGGCTATGCTAGCATAGTCTAGTGTGTGGAGTACTGGGCGTTCTGTGTTTTTAAATTAGTTCACGTGTGTATTCTTAATTTACGTAATAAAAGTTACTTTTTAAGGGGGGGTCATATAATAAGGGTTTTTTTGTACCCCGGGCTTCGGCCTGTGGGTTTGGTGTTTATTAGATTAAGTGACCCCTGACCCACCTGTGAGAGGGTTTAAGTGTGTACATAGCTACTATTAGCCAGCACAAACCAATAATTCGGGACGTCTAATTTTAAATGGCATTGTTAGAACTCTCATCAGAATTTAAATGTCTTGTAGAAGTCATCTCCAGTGGTCTAGTGTTGGGATTCCTCATATATACGGCCTGGGTCCTCCCAGGTCTGTCCCTATCTCAGCGATTGTTTCAAGCTGTCTGCAGAAGCCTTAAACAATCAAGTGAAGAAAACATTGATCAATGCAGTTTATAGGTACTCCATTGATCCCCCTAGGGAGTACAAATTAGTGTGAAGAAATTAATAAAAAAAAATCCCCTTCCATATTAAAAGCTGATATTATAAAAAATAAACATATTTGCTATGTACGAAATGGCCTAAACTATTAAATTATTACATTCATGATCTTGCACAGTAAACAGCGTAAGCAAAAAAAACCTGCCAGAGCGCATATACGCAAATTTGGTCGCTGCAAAAAATGAAGCCTCAAATAGCTCCATAGACCAAAAATAAAAGCTTTGTAAGGACCATAATGGAGCTATTTTAAATACGTTGTTTTTTTTAAAAAAAAAAAAGGCAAAAAGTCTTAATTTTTAATTAGTTTTAATTTTTTAAAAGCAGTAAAATAAAATTATATACGATAGATAGATAGATAGATAGATAGATAGATAGATAGATAGATAATTTTATAAATAGATAGATAATATGTCAATTTTACCACAGGGTAAGGGGTTAAATGTTTAATGCCATATTGCTATATTACAATGTTAATTTAGATTTTTTTTTTATTTCTGTTACAGAACCCATAATAGATTTAAAATTGCATTTACTACTGCCTGCCTAATGTCTGTTCCAACCAATGTGATATTTATTATTCAGCAATAAAAACTGCAGTACAATAAGCCTCTTGTATACACCGATAACTGTTTTCCATAGCTGTAGAGTCTAGCAGGGTACAATAAATGAGGCCTTTCAAAATAACTATATTATGTGTTTCATTTGAAAGGATTACCTAAAAACACATTTACACATTCATGTAGTACAATGTGTGAAAAAGACTCCTGAAGTGTATATTAACTCATTTAATTGTTTATGAACTGAGTACACTTCTGTGCTTCTGAATTTGGCTAGAGACTCAGGTATATTGCATAGCTTGAGACCGGAACCTTGTCTTGTAATCTGACTACAAACTTGTATTGTGATATTTACTGTGGCGTGTTATGTGTGATTTTTCATTCATACCCCTCATTGTGGTTGCAAGCATGGAAAGTAGACTACAGTTTTACAACCTACGTAAAAGTTTAAAACCAAGCGAGTTTGCTGTAGTGTCCTCTAGGGGCATTGCTAGGGTTTAAAAAGATCCTAGGGCAAAAGCACGCTTTGTCCCAGTGAAGAAAATATACATTGAGAACGGTTTCATTATAAAACATAAGTGTAGCTACCCCCTCTCATCAGTACTTTTTACATGAATATTACTTTGTAAAACTTAGGCTGCATTTACACATTCATGAGGCTGGGTTCACACTACATATATTTCAGTCAGTATTGTGATCCTCATATTGCAACAAAAACCAGGAGTGGATTGAAAACACAGAAAGGCTCTGTTCACACAATAGTGAAATTGAGTGGATGGCCGCCATATAACAGTAAATAACTGCCATTATTTCAATATAACAGCCGTTGTTTTAAAATAACAGCAAATATTTGCCATTAAATGGCGGCCCATCCACTCAATTTCAACATTGTGTGAACAGATCCTTTCTGTGTTTTTAATCCACTCCTGGTTTTGGTTGCAATATGAGGACCACAATACTGACTGAAATATACGTAGTGTGAACCCAGCCTTCAGTGTTCCACTCGAAACACGGACGTGAAATGCCTGTAATGGAGTCCTCCCCATGCCCGGGCAGCATCTGTGATAAGATGCTTGGAGCATGGGGAACTGCTTTACTATGCGCCACCCTGTAATGACCGCGTCGCATGGCTACTTCATTACAGTGTGGCGCATATTCATACATTTCCTCTGTTCCCAGCATCTTATCACAGATGCTGCCCGGGCATGGGGAGGACTCCATTACAGGCATTTCACGTCCGTGTGAATGCAGCCTTAGGTACATTAGCAAAACTTTTTTTTTTAGAAATAGTTATGATGGCATACCTATGGGGGCTGCTAATTTTTTGCACCATGATCTATATTTTTTATTGGTACCATATTGGTGTAAATAGGAATTTGTTAACACTTTTTATTTTAATTATCTGCAATCCTATGTGCACTATGTGGGAACAGTATTGCTATATTTTTATAGATTGAACAATTGTTCACGCTACAGTACCAAATATGTTTATTTATTTGTTTTTACTTTTTTTTGTAATATGGGAAAGGGGGTGAATTCAACTTTTACTGGAGTGGCTTTGTTTATATAAACATAGATAGATACATATACTTAAAGGGAACCAATCACCGGAAAAACGCATATAGAGCTTTTGAAATGTGCTGTTAGAGCACACAGCACACTTGCCACACATGTTTTCATAGCCTCCGTGCCTTCCCCGTGTAAGCCGCAAAGTAACTTTATAAAACTGGTGCCCCGTATGCTAATTACCTAAGGTAGTCATCTGGGCGGTGTTCGGCTAGCAGGTAGTCACTGTCCCCTGGGCGTTCTACCGCTGTAATCACGCCCCTCTGGGCGTGATTCAAATGGCCGAGTAGCTGTGACATTCTGATGCCGGACGCCGCCGCACATGCGCAGTGCAGCCGCTTCCATTCCGGCGGTACTGCGCCCTGTGCAGAATAGCCTCGAATAGCCTGTTAGCCGGAGTTCGAGGCTATTCTGCCACAGGCGCAGTCCAACCGGAATGAAAGCGGCCTGCACTGCGCATTGGCGGCGGCGTCCGGCATCAGTACGTAAGCGCGCCGACGTTGGGCACGGCGCGCTCCCGAGTGACGCCACAGCCACTCAGCCATTTGAATCACGCCCAGAGGGGCGTGATTACAGCGGAAGAACGCCCAGGGGACCGTGACTACCTGCTAGCCGAACACCGCCCAGGTGACTACCTCAGGTAATTAGCATACAGGCCGCCAGTTTTATAAAGTTACTTTGCAGCTTACACGGGGAAGGCACGGAGGCTATGGAAACACGTGTGGCAAGTGTGCTGTGTGCTCTAACAGCACATTTCAAAAGCTCTATATGCTTTTTTCCAGTGATTGGTTCCCTTTAATATGTACTTTATAAATATACTATATAGTATGTTGGTCCCGGTGTGGAACAGACTCCCGTCCCTCTCTATATGTGCCAGACACATAGTGATTCTGGTGACTACTGTTGTAGTTTCCCAGGTTTAAATGCATCCGAAGATGGGGATGGGAGAGGAAAAAACAATCAATGTGTTACCCAGGGGCGTAGCTAATGTTTCCTGGGCCCTGGTGCGAGAGGCCAACTTGCCCCCCCCCCTCCTTTCATGACCAAGTGATGCTATTGGTGTGTGTATATATATATATATATATATATATATATATATATATATCACACACACACACCAAGACAGATATTACCAATAACACCAGCATATTGGAAGAGAAAGTGTTATCACCGTACATATTACCGCCATACTGTTACCGGACCAAATCCTGTATACTGAGACCAATATTACCAGTAATACCAGTATATAGGAAGGAAACATTACCGCCACACCACAACCACTACCATCACCACCATATTGTTACTAAACAATGCTTGCGGTCACAAGAGTGATTGATCGGGAGGGCCCCGCGGGCCCCCCTTCGTGGTGGGCCCGGTCGCGGCGGCACCGCGGTAGCTACGCCACTGGTGTTACCTCTCAAACAATCATCCATTATAGTGCAGGGAAAAGATGTAGTCCGGGGGTGTCAGATAACCAGAGTGGCATGGTTCCGTGCCTATCTTTGTTATTCGCGCCAAGGAGAGTACCCCCACTTGCACGTCTATCATGTAAATAGAAAAAAGTGCGGGTGTTCCGTCTATGGGAGCGTGAAAGCGCTCCACGCGCAAAGATGCGCTGTGACGCTAGAGCGTACACATAATGCATAAGTCATGTTGGCTGGAATGCAAATGCGTCGCATAGCCTCCACATGATGGCGGTATTTCTCACCATGAATCCACAGTGAGAGGAGATGAAAACATGTCGTCCCCCCCCCAATCCCCAGGATTAACCCTAGTGACTCCTAGTGACCCCTCCATGGGCAGCCATTAAATCCAAGATGGCCGCCGCCATCACTGTGAACAGACTCTGAAAATGATCAAAGCCCCTTTCCACCACCGAAGGTGGCAGAGAGCACAGGGCAATGATTGGGGACCACCTGCTGTGGTCCCGGTACAAGCGATCAGTGGTATATGCTATATACCACTGATCACTTTTTCCAAATGCTGCCGGCACTTTTTATCCCCTGTCAACAAAGTCAAGTGCCCCGGATTACCTGTAACCACCCCGCATTACCTGTAACCACCCCAGATTACTCATAACCACTCCAGTTTTACCTGTAACCGTCCAGATCACCCGTCACATCCCAGATTGCCTGTGAACACCCCCAGATTGCCCTTCACCACCCCAGATAGCCAGTAAACACCCCTAAATTGCCTATAACCATCCCAGATATCCAGTACATACCCCAGATTGCCCGTAACCACCCCAGATTGCCACAGACTGCCCATAACCACCCCAGATTGCCTGTACCACCCCAGATTGCCCGTAACCACCCCAGATTGCCACAGACTGCCCATAACCACCCCAGATTGCCCATAACCACCCCAGATTGCCTGTAACCAACCCAGATTTCTTGCAACCACCCCAGATTGCTCATCACCACCCCAGATTGCCCACCACCACCCCAGATAGCCAGTAAACACCCCCAGATTGCCTGTCACTGAACTGGAAATGCTAATTGGTGCTCCTTCCCTTCTGAGCCTTGCTGTGTGCCCACATATGGGGTACCATTGTACTCAGGAGAACCTGTGTTACAAATTTTGGGGTGCTTTTTCTCTCATGTTGCTTGTGAAAATCAGTATTGTGATATATCAATATATCTCGTCCAAAATGGGATCAGTCCAGTCCACCATGTTTCCTCTTCAGGGTAGCGTTAATAACGCTGCGAGTCGGCTAGGTCCTGGCAGATCACTTTCACTACATACACACAGCGGTCTAAAGGACCGCTGCGTGTATGTAATTCTGCTGGCCGCTTAACCCCTTCTGTCTCCACCCGGCTCCCGCTCTGTATACATTACCTGTCCCCGCTGCACGGGGTCCCGGCGTACTGCTCTCCCGCCCAGCCAATCAGTGTGTTGCCCTGCCGCAGCCACTGATTGACCGAGTGGGAGAGCAGTACGCCGGGACCCCGTGCAGTGAGGACAGGTAATGTATACAGAGCGGGAGCCGGGCGGCAGCTGAAGGGGTTAAGCGGCCGGCAGAATTACATTACATTACATCGTTTAGACCGCTGTGTGTATGTAGTGAAAGTAATCTGCCAGGACTGCGAGTGAAAGTAATCTGCCAGGACTGCGAGTCGGTACGTGTGAACCTACCCTCAAGGAAGGCGATGGTCTCCTCCCACCAGACTAGAGGGAACTTATCAAGGAAGAGAAAGGTGTTGTTGATAAATCAATCACCAGAGTAGAAGAAGTAATGCAGTGTTCAGGCAAATAAAACATGGAATTCAAATACAAAACATGACCAAAAGCGCAGTCTCAGCTGTATAGCACAAGATGGGAACTGTGCTGAAGTCCGAACAGGCACTGGTATGACTCAAAATGTGCCTCCAGGATATTAAATGCAGTTTTCCATTCATCTTCCTCTCTAATCTGGATGAGATTGTAAGATACCTAAAGATCCATTTTAGTGAACCACTTTGTGCCCTGGATTTGATTGAATTAATATGGAAACAGGGGCAAAGGATATTGGTTCTGTACGGTAATTATATGCAGTTCCCTGTAGTCAATAAATGGACAGCGTTCTCTATCCTTTTTTTCCACCACAAAAAAATATCTGACCCCCAATGGGAGAGGCACTTACATGGTGCCAGGACCATGAGTCATCAGGCAGCTTCTTCTTGCCCCGGAAGCCTTCACTGTTAGTGTATGTGAATAATACACTGTTTTTGTATGTGAATAATAGAAGATCTATCCATTCAGCAGCCTTTATGCTATATACCTGTAGCCGTGATGTGGGTATACAGGTCCATCATTGCAATGGTCAAACAAAGCTGGCACTGAGCACAGTGAGGATCAGGATGCACAAGGTTTGTTTGTATTATGCAGTCATGAAGACTTATAGGTTTGCATAGGACCTGTAGGTCGGATTGGCGATCTTCTCAGAATCTACCTTGGGCAGACTTAGATAATACTGATCAATGCTATGCAAAATTACAATATTGTTCCCCCATGTTGAACGGTAAATAAAAAAAAGGGAAAAAACACCAGGATTACTGAATTTTCTATTATATATAAAAGAAAAATTATTAAAAAGCTCTCATTTTTTACATCAATATGATGCCAGTAAAACTGTAGATCATGGCGCAAAAAATGACACCCCGACCAGCCCGGTAGGGGGAAAAATAAACGTATTATGGCACTTAGAAGGCGAGAAGGAGAGCACTGCTTCAGTGTGACCTGGACATGCCTGCATCAATGGCCTTTGGTCATGAAGGGGTTAAACAAATCTACCTACAAAGTTGCTTCACTGTTTCTGATAACATTTCAAATAAAAAATTTGAAACAAAGTGTTCTTCATAACTGCGTCTCATTTGAAGACAGCTGCAGTGATTTCCAACTTCCAGGAGGAGAAGGCAACTCACAACCTAGGTCTCAAGTCCACGTGGCTTCTTAGAAATGGAAACCTTTTAATTAGTCAGAGCTGCTGTACATGGCTTAGTGTGAAGTCACATAGACAGCATTATTACTGGTGTCTCCTTAATCCTACACTGAATAAGAGGCTCACTGCTGCAGTTTTTTTATTTGCTTGTGATTTCATGTGGGATAAATGTGTTGCTGAGTAAGCATTGCCTGCAGCAGGATTGTTTGTATTGTCTACCAACTATGCTTTATACTGGCCAGTTAACATCTAACTTTAAAATGTACTGCACGTGTTAGCAATATTTTAATCCTTTTGTTACTCCTTGCCGGAGCCCAGCGCTCCCTTTGCTAGCAGGAAGGCTTCTCTACTAGGTTATGGTGGTAGAATCATGTTATTTCATCTTATCTGCAGTTTATACAAGTGATGCAGTATACTAGCCAATAAAAAGCATGTGTGCAGCAACTAAGGGCCTCCTCTGTTATACGACTCCTAAAAGTTTAGTTTGTGGCTAAGATTGGACATCACAGCACCCCAGATTTACAGGAAAACTCCAGCGACCCTATAAAAAATAAAATGAACAAAAAGCAGAAGGTGTACGCACCGATCCCCCACTGATTGTTTGACACCTTTCCTACTTGTCTATCTATCTATTGATCTACATATATAGATCAGAGAGAGATGAAACAACTGTGTCTCTTTTCCCCTATACTTTTCCCCTTTTCTGTTGCTTCCCTGCCCTTGGCCAGGTGTTCACTGTGTGATGTCAGTGGGGGACAGGGTTACAGCTTGAATGGCAACAGAAGAGACATAGATCATGTAACCTCTGTCTCAGAAGGAAGAGGGAGATGGGAGTTGTAGTTTTGCAACAGCTGGGGAGCCAAAAGAGGGAGTCGTTAAAAAAACCCTAATCCAAACCACATGATTGTACTACAAATAAATAAGGCATTAACGCTTAAATATGTTATATTGGGGAAGGAATATAAGGGTTCTCTCATGGAGGATTCCTAAAAATCGAACCCAGTCATCTTCCATGACAGCACCACCTGGAGAATACCCGATAACTACCTTAGGGCGAGACCACAGCTTGGAGTACCTTTCTGCCATAAGACAGATCCTCCACTGATAACCTATCCAAGCGGTAGTGTCTGGGAATGGTGTGGAGATAAGACCAGGTAGCAGCCTTGTATATCTGCTCTATAGAAGCATTAGCTCTCTCACCCCAGGAAATGGATACTGCCCTTATGGAATGAGCCTTTAATCCCTTTGGAATAGGGAGATCTTGTTTTGAGTAGGATTCACAACTAGCTTTCCAATTTGATAAAGCATTCTTAGAATTTTTTACTGTTTTGTAACTAATCAAAGAGGTTTAGGTCTAGATGCCGAGGTTTTGTCATCTCTAGTTAGTTTGTGTATGTTGTATACGTAGTATATGTTGCCAGTGTACACTCACCGGCCACTTTATTAGGTACACCTGTCCAACTGCATGTTACCACTTTATTTCTAATCAGCCAATCACATGGCGGCAACTCAGTGCATTTAGGTATGTAGACATGGTCAAGACAATCTCCTGCAGTTCAAACCGAGCATCAGTATGGGGAAGAAAGGTGATTTGAGGGCCTTTGAACATGGCATGGTTGTTGGTGCCAGAAGGGCTGGTCTGAGTATTTCAGAAACTGCTGATCTACTGGGATTTTCACGCACAACCATCTCTAGGGTTTACAGAGAATGGTTCGAAAAAGAAAAAACATCCTGTGTGCGGAAGTTCTGTGGGCGGAAATGCCTTGTTGATGCCAGAGGTCAGAGGAGAATGGGCAGACTGGTTCGAGCTGATAGAAAGGCAACAGTGACTCAAATAGCCAACCGTTACAACCAAGGTAGGCAGAAGAGCATCTCTGAACACACAGTACGTCCAACTTTGAGGCAGATGGGCTACAGCAGCAGAAGACCACACCGGGTGCCACTCCTTTCAGCTAAGAACAGGAAACTGAGGCTACAATTTGCACAAGCTCATCGAAATTGGACAGTAGAAGATTGGAAAAACGTTGCCTGGTCTGACGAGTCTCGATTTCTGCTGCGACATTCGGATGGTAGGGTCAGAATTTGGCGTCAACAACATGAAAGCATGGATCCATCCTGCCTTGTATCAACGGTTCAGGCTGGTGGTGGTGGTGTCATGGTGTGGGGAATATTTTCTTGGCACTCTTTGGGCCCCTTGGTACCAATTGAGCATCGTTCCAACGCCACAGCCTACCTGAGTATTGTTGCTGACCATGTCCATCCCTTTATGACCACAATGTACCCAACATCTGATGGCTACTTTCAGCAGGATAATGCGCCATGTCATAAAGCTAGAATCATCTCAGACTGGTTTCTTGAACATGACAATGAGTTCACTGTACTCAAATGGCCTCCAAAGTCACCAGATCTCAATCCAATAGAGCATCTTTGGGATGTGGTGGAACGGGAGATTCGCATCATGGATGTGCAGCCAACAAATCTGCGGCAACTGTGTGATGCCATCATGTCAATATGGACCAAAATCTCTGAGGAATGCTTCCAGCACCTTGTTGAATCTATGCCATGAAGAATTGAGGCAGTTCTGAAGGCAAAAGGGGGTTCAACCCGTTACTAGCATGGTGTACCTAATAAAGTGGCCGGTGAGTGTATATCAGTGGGAAACAGATTCTGCAAACAGCAGAAATAATTTCTTAGCATTAGTTTATTGTATATGTTTTTATCCTTTTCAAGAGTATAAAACATATACATAAAACAAACATAGTGTGAATCTAACCTTACTGCACCTTCCATGAACACAGACTGGGTTCGCATATATCTGGCTATCCAGCTCCATTCTTTTACCAGAAACTGATGACAGCTGATGTCACAACCAATGGCAAAAATGCATCAGTTATCAGGAGTCCGATCCTTTTTATTCCATTACCCATCAGTTGTTGAACATGATGGATAGAGGAACGGTGCAAAATGCGTTCTTCTGCCTGCGTCTCAGGCTATCCGTCATCCACATTCGAGCATCGGATATTCTTAACTGTCCCATTCAAATAAATGGGATCAGTTCAAACAGAGCCAGGCCGCCTGACATTTGTGAAGGTACCTTACAATCATGGAACAAGATTCAACTGAATGCCTATAAACTTCAATCATGTTTCCTTTTATTACACAAATATACAGTATTAAAAAAACATAACTTTTGATTTATAATATATATATATATACACACACACACACACACACACTACTGTTCAAAAGTTTGGGGTCACCCAATTTTGTGTTTTCCATGAAAGTCACACTTATTCACCACCATACGTTGTGAAATGAATAGAAAATAGAGGAGTCAAGATATTGACAAGGTTAGAAATAATGATTTGTATTTGAAATAACATTGTTTTTACATCAAACTTTGCTTTTGTCAAAGAATCCTCCTTTTGCAGCAATTACAGCATTGTACACCTTTGGCATTCTAGCTATTAATCTGTTGAGGTAAGCTGGAAAAAATTGCACCCCACGCTTCTAGAAGCAGCTCCCACAAGTTGGATTGGTTGGATGGGCACTTCTGGCGTACCATACGGTCAAGCTGCTCCCACAACAGCTCAATGGGGTTCAGATCTGGTGACTGCACTGGCCACTCCATTACCGATAGAATACCAGCTGCCTGTTTCTGCTGTAAATAGTTCTTGCACAATTTGGAGGTGTGTTTAGGGTCATTGTCCTGTTGTAGGATGAAATTGGCTCCAATCAAGCGCTGTCCACTGGGTATGGCATGGCGTTGCAAAATTGAGTGATAGCCTTCCTTATTCAGAATCCCTTTTACCCTGTACAAATCTCCCACCTTACCAGCACCAAAGCAACCCCAGACCATCACATTGCCTCCACCATGCTTAACAGATGGCGTCAGGCATTCTTCCAGCATGTTTTCATTTGTTCTGCGTCTCACAAACCTTCTTCTTTGTGATCCAAACACCTCAAACTTGGATTCATCCGTCCACAACACTTTTTCCAGTATTCCTCTGTCCAATGTCTGTGTTCTTTTGCCCATCTTAATCTTTTTCTTTTATTGGCCAGTCTCAGATATGGCTTTTTCTTTGCCACTCTGCCCTGAAGCCCAAAATCCAGCAGCCGCCTCTTCACTGTAGATGTTGACACTGGTGTTTTGCGGGTACTATTTAATGAAGATGCCAGTTGGGGACCTGTGAGGCGTCTGTTTCTCAAACTAGAGACTCTAATGTGCTTATCTTCTTGCTTAGTTGTGCAACGTGGCCTCCCACTTCTTTTTCTACTCTGGTTAGAGCCTGTTTGTGCTGTCCTCTGAAGGGAGTAGTACACACAGACGTAGGAAATCTTCAATTTCTTAGCAATTTCTTGCATGGAATACCCTTCATTTCTAAGAACAAGAATAGAATGTCGCATTTCAGATGAAAGCTCTCTTTTTCTGGCCATTTTGAGTGTTTAATTGACCCCACAAATGTGATGCTCCAGAAACTCAATCTGCTCAAAGGTAGGTCAGTTTTGTAGCTTCTGTAACGAGCTAGACTGTTTTCACATGTGTGAACATGATTGCACAAGGGTTTTCTAATCATTAATTAGCCTTCTGAGCCAATGAGCAAACACATTGTACCATTAAAACACTGGAGTGATAGTTGCTGGAAATGGGCCTCTATACACCTATGTAGATATTGCACCAAAAACCAGACATTTGCAGCTAGAATAGTCATTTACCACATTAGCAATGTATAGAGTGTATTTGTTTAAAGTTAGGACTAGGTTAAAGTTATCTTCATTGAAAAGTACAGGACATTTCAATGTGACCCCAAACTTTTCAACGGTAGTGTATATATACTGTTCGATCTATATATTCTGTTTGATAAAAAAATACATTTATTTCTGTGTCCCACAATTCTTCAACGAGGAAACACTAACTAAAGCCTGGTAGTATAGATATATAATCTATATTAGAACATCAAAACTTGGTTTAAATCAAAGAAAACATATATAGGGTCCAACTTAACTTATATTAATAATAATAATAATAATAATATTTATTTGTATAGCGCCAACAGATTCCGCAGCGCTTATATATAAATACATTACAGGTTATATATTAAATTATACAATGAATAAATTAAAATACCAAATTAGTGACCTGCTCTCAAGAGCGTACAGACTAGGATGACTGGGAGTAACACGAGAGGCAACAAGTGCTTTATTTGTCAATTTTCCAGTCATTGTACATGGAATCTCTAAGTGCCTATAGGTGACTGGGCAAGCCAGTCACAAGCCATTTTCTAAGCTCAGATAACAAGGACAGTGTAACTAGCACCAAAGAAGTTATAGAGAGGATGGAGAGGGGATAGCAAAGGGAGACGAGATTACGAAATGTTATAAGCACGCTTGAAGAGATGGGTCTTCAGGGCACGCCTCAAACTGGGGATGTTGGAAATAAGTCTGAGGTCTTTGGGTAAGGAGTTCCATATAACTGGTGCAGCACAAGAGAAGTCTTGGAGGCGGGAATGAGAAGTTCTGATTAAAGAAGAGGTTAGTGTAAGGTCAGTAGCAGAACGCAGAGCACGGGAAGGATAGTAGGTGGAGATGAGGGAGGAGATGTATGGAGGGGCAGAGTTGTGGAGAGCTTTATGGGTGAGGGTGAGGAGTTTGAACTGAGTTTGAACTTCTATATTTAATGGGTAACCAGTGCAGTGACTGGCACAGAAGGGAGACGTCGGTATAGCGGCTGGAGAGGAAGATTAGCCTGGCTGCTGCGTTCAGGATAGACTGGAGAGGGGAGAGCTTAGAGAAAGGAAGACCGATTAGTAGGGAGTTACAGTAGTCAAGACGGGAATGGATCAGGGCGACAGTCAGAGTCTGAGCAGTATCAGTGGTGAAAAATGGACGGATTCTGGAGATGGAGATATTCCTATAATAACCCCATAAATAATCCACAAAAAATTCTTTATAAATCCAAATTACTTTTTATTAACTCACAACAACTCGTAGTCCCATAAAAAACATATACACACAGACCAGTTAAAAACAGGAGGAGTCAGGACACAGATCATACATAATCAAAAAATTCTATAGTATGGCACAACTATCCCAAATTATTATAACAGTATTCACACTATATATGGCAGTATCATAGCAATTGTATACTGCACCGAATCCCAAGTAGCAGCAGATATTTATTGCACAAAAAGCATTCTATAAAAAATGTATAACATAACCACTGTACATTGCATCAGGAAAAGAATAGCAGCATACACCTATTGCACAGAAATCCAAATCATGGATGTATATATTGCCTCCCCGTAAGGATGCAGACACCCGTGTAATTAATATATCCATATGCACAATTAAGCACGTATACCAAATGCCACAGGATCAGTGTTGCCCTCTAATAACCAAGAAATAGTACATAGGGATTAGTACACTCACCCAGTATATATGTCCTGACTCCTCCACTCCACAGCAGGGCTGTCTTACCCATTGGGCATTGTAGGCGGCTGCCCGGGGGCCCTCGCGTCCTAGGGGGCCCCTGCCCGCTGTGACATACCTGTATTTTTCGCTTTATAAGACACACTTTTTTTCCTCCCAAAGTGGGAGGAAAAACTAAGTGCGTCCTATAAAGCGAAGACGGCTCCCAAGCAGTGCCGCGCACCGCAAGGAAGCCGTCCCGCCCGCCCCCTTTATTGCCCCTCACTATGCATATGCATAGTGAGCGGTCCTGAGCAACCCCCTCTGCCCGCCCAGCCTGCCCCTTTTATCACCACTCAGCTGAGCCGATCAGAAGCCCAGGAAAGTGCAATGAGCAGCACTTTCCTGGGCTTCTGATCGGCTCAGCTAAGCGGCAATAGAAGGGGCGGGCTGAGCGGGCGGTCCCGGAACTCACCCGTCTGCTGGCCCCAGCAGCTGATGTCTCCCGGCAGCGCGCACTCCCGTCATCCTCCGGGCACAGGCAGTGGGGTAAAGAGACGCTGCCTGTGTTCCTGATGTGTCGTGCAGCTTCTATCATTCATGATAGAGGCTGCAGGACACTTCCGGCACAGGCAGTCTCTCTCTACCCCGCTGCTTGGGCCCGGAGGATGACGGGAGTTGCTGGGGCCGGCGGACGGGTGAGTAACTGGTTTGTTGTTTTTCTGTTCGGCAGGGGGGATTGGCTACTATGGGGGGCACTGGCTACTATGGGGGCACTGGCTACTATGGGGGGCACTGGCTACTATGGGGGGAACTGGCTACTATGGGGGGGCACTGGCTACTATGGGGGGCACTGGCTACTATGGGGGGCACTGGCTACTATGGGGGGGCACTGGCTACTATGTGGGGGCACTGGCTACTATGGGGGGCACTGGCTACTATGGGGGGATTGGCTACTATGGGGGGCACTATATGGGGGCATTGGCTACGATGTGGGGCACTATATGGGGCATTGGCTACTATGTAGGGCACTATATGCAAAGATAGGGGGGTTTTAATGGCGGCGCCCGCGGGGGGTGGGGGGTTGGGGCCCAATTCGCACCTCTGCCCAGGGGCCCATAATGCTGTTAAGACGGCCCTGCTCCAGAGGGTTTGGAAATGCGCGCCGCCACGTGCGGGTGCGAGCGACGAAATACGCCGCGGGTTATACGCGGCAATTCCATAGTGTGCACGCACCCTCATACATGAGAAAAAGTACAAGATATGCAAAAGCCTAACCCCTCTTATATCTGCAGCTAAAATGCAGATGCAAATCATGCAGCCACTGTCAACTCCCTTTTTATCTCTTTGTACGTCCCTGCATATGAAGTAATCTTTGCTGCCAAAAGATGGAAACATTCTATTTCCTTTTAGGGGAAATATGCCTGTGTCCTTCTTTTAGGAAACAAACAAAAATGCACTTAGAAATACACTGATGTTGTTTGGGACTTAAGGCCCTATTACACAAAACGATTATCGGCTGTTAAGGACGATGTAATAGAAGACAACGATCAGCCGGCATGAACGATGTCGGCTGATCGTTTTCTGTCATTGTCTTTCAACATGTTGAAAGGACAAACGACTATGATAGCAACCAATCTGCCGCCATCACCCAGCGGAATAGGAGCGGTGGCAGCAGACTGCTGCTATCTTCTATGGGCTGCACTATCTAGCGCTCACCCAGGGAACCCCCCTGTACCCCCCCCACTCTTACCCGCATGTTGCCGATGCATGTAATAGCGCTGGCAGCGACCGGAGAACGAGGAGCAAGCGAGCGGTGACAGGGCTCGTTTGCTCCTCTTCATCGCCCCGTGTAATAGGGGCTTTTTGGGGTGCATTTACACAGAGATTTATCTGACAGATTTTTGAAGCCAAAGCCAGGAAACTGACTATAAACAAAGAACAGGTAATAAAGGAAATACAGTGATTTCTCCTTTTTAAATCCACTCCTGGCTTTGGTTTATAAAGTCTGTCAGGTAAATCTCTGTGTGTAAGCACACCATTAAAAAAGAAAATAGGCATGTGAACGTGTGATAACAATAGATGAGTATCAGTTCTTATAAATCATCCCTGCAAACCACCACGAGTATGTGTGTCCATTAACCTGCTTGTCTTTTTCATTATACTGCAGGCACATCAGCTCATTCAAGCTCAACCCTGTGCTACTGTGCAGTGATCTACATAGCACACAGTATCCAGATTATTAAAGGGGTAGTGCGGCGCTCAGCAATTATTCACAGAATAACACACATTACAAAGTTATACAACTTTGTAATGTATGTTATGTCTGTGAATCACCTCCTTCCCGTGTCCCCCCACCCCCGCACGTGTACCGGAAGTGTGGTGCGCTATACATACCTGATCCGTGTCGACTGATCCCGTCCGCTATCTTCTTCAAAGACGTCATCTTCGGGAGGCCGGCCAACCCGCTCCTGCCGGTCCCCCTCTGCCGCTTCATAACTGTGCTCAGCCGCGATTGGCTGAGCACAGCTATTCTCAGCCAATCGCGGCTGAGCAGCTGATGACGCGACACGCGTCATCAGCTGCTCGGCCGCGATTGGCTGAGCACAGTTATGCTCAGCCAATCGCGGCTGAGCAGCTGATGACGCTGCAGAGGGAGGCCGGCAGAGGCGAGTCAGCTTCTGCCGGCCTCCTGAAGATTGCAGGCCTCCTGAAGATTGCATCGACAGAAGACGGGGGCCGACACGGATCAGGTATGTATATCACACCACACTTTCGGGTACTCGTGCGGGGGTGGGGGGACACGGGAAAGGGGGCGATTCACAGACATAACATACATTACAAAGTTGTATAACTTTGTAATGTGTGTTATTCTCTGAAGAATTGGCTGAGCGCCGCACTACCCCTTTAAGATCATGTAGATTATATAAATCATGCCGTATATAGACCTGAAAAATAGAAAGACAGCAAACACATTCTGGCAACCACTGATATGACTTAAAATGAAAATACTGTTACTATATTAGTGTGTCATACTAATACTTAAAGATTGAATGTGTAAATATAGGGGTGCAGAGCAAGCCCTCAGACCCTGTTGCCTGAAGGCACAAAGGACTATTTTAACACACAAGACAACATAAGTACGGTAGTATCTCGGTGTTTGAATGCTTAAGAAACTCAAACTGTTGGCTATTAGAACGAAACTTTACCTGGAAGTAACATATCGAAATTCAAACTTTGCCTCAGCATCAGAATGCTTTTTGCAAGTGTGGATGGGGGGTTGTACCTGGTGAGTTTAGCAGTGGTGAGGCTTCACATACAGTACAGTACTGTATAAGATTGCTGGAGTGTATATAAAGTACAGTAGTAGTACAGTCAGTGCACCACCATCTCCCATCCTGTACTGTATAAGACTGCTGGAGTGCATATACAGTACAGTATTAGTACAGTCAGTGCACCATCTCCCATCCTGTACTGTATAAGATTGCTGGAGTGTATATAAAGTACAGTAGTAGTACAGTCAGTGCACCATAATCTCCCATCCTGTACTGTATAAGACTGCTGGAGTACATATACAGTACAGTATTAGTACAGTCAGTGCACCACCATCTCCCATCCTGTACTGTATAAGACTGCTGGAGTACATATACAGTACAGTATTAGTACAGTCAGTGCACCACCATCTCCCATCCTGTACTGTATAAGACCGCTGGAGTGCATATGCAGTACAGTAGTAGTACAGTCAGTGTACCACCATCTCCCATCCGTTACAGTACTGGGGTTGGGGCACTTTAATTGCTGGTTTTGTTGAACATTTCTTGTTTTAAATATACTATACAGTATAGTAGTGTTCTGTACTGTAGTGATTAAATGTGGCACTTTTTAATGTAATAATAATGCCTTTTTTATTTGTATAGCGCACACTAATTCCTCAGTACTTTACATTGTTTTTGCCAATTATTGCTCTCTGTCCCCAATAGGGCTCACAATCTAAATTCACCTATCTGTATGTTTTGGATCTGGGAGAAAATCGGAGTACCCAGAGGAAACCCACGCAAACACGAAGAGAACATACAAACTCTTTGCAGATGTTGTCCTTGGTGGCATTTGAACCCAGGACCCAAGCGCTGCAAGGCAACAGTGAGGACACAATAAATACAATAATAATACATTAATGTAATAAATACATGAAAAATTTCCATTTCCAATGGAAATACACTGCTCGGTTCTCAAACTGCCTTCCTGAACCAATTAAAGGGGTATTCCAACTAAAAAACTAAAAAATGAAATGCTCCCAAACCTATCTGGTTTTACTCTGCAAGTCCCCCTGAGTATTTTGAGCCATATCCCATCTTTCTAGCTGCCGCCATTCCTGAGCCAAGTTTTTAAAAGCCGGTCTATATCCAAGATTGCTCTGGGCAGGAAACTACATTTCCCAGCATGCATTGCACCTCAGAGCCAGCTGCCAAATACCTGCCGATTGCTGGCTCAATCTGTTTCTATTTAAGGCTGGCTTCACACTACGTATATTTCAGTCAGTATTGTGGTCCTCATATTGCAACCAAAACCAGGAGTGGATTGAAAACACAGAAAGGATCTGTTCACACAATGTTTAAATTGAGTGGATGGCCGCTATTTAAAGGACAACTCCCACAAAAAATTTTTTTAGCTTATTTAACACACATTACAAAGTTATATAACTTTGTAATGTGGTTAAATACCCGGTCTGGCCCCCTTCCCCCACTTTCGGCCCCCCCCCCCCCCCCCCCGCCCGGAAGTTAAAGAATATATACATTACCTATTACGATCGTCACGGTCCTCTTCTCCCGGGCGGCATCTGGTGACGACGACGTCAGAGCCGGGGGGCGGTCCGGGTCTTCTTCCTACTCGGCGTCTTCATAGAGAGTGAATGGGACGGAAAAGGCTGCTGGTGCACATGCGCACCAGCAGCCTTTTCATTGGCTGGAGCGCATCACATGGCTTCCAGCTTCGTCAGCCCTGATTGGCTGAGGTTGCTGGAAGCCATGTGATGCGCTCCAGCCAATGAAAAGGCTGCCGGTGCGCAATCGCACTGGCAGCCTTTTCCATCCCCAGGACCCGGAATCAGAGACATCGCTGGACGTGCGGACAGGCGGTGACGGTTGAGGCGGACGGCGGGCGAATGGTAGTGGCGATCGTCACCGGAGGGATGGTGAGTATGGTTGTCTGTGTTTTTGTTTTTTTTTGGGGGGGTCCCGCGGGAGTTGTCCTCTTAATGGCAAATATTTGCGTGTTATTTTAAAACAACGGCTGTATATGATATTGAAATAATGGCGTTATTTACTGTATATGGCGGCCATCCACTCAATTTCAACACTGTGTGAACAGATCCTTTGTGTTTTTAATCCACTCCTGGTTT
>NW_027209304.1:0-27973 GCF_027789765.1 Dendropsophus ebraccatus
GTCCCCAGCGCAAAAGGTAACGAATTGTTGCGTCTGCTGAGAGGTTGCATAAGCATTGCGTGTTGTCAACTGTACCAGGCTAAAGCCGGTAAGCCCGCCCCCACCCATGGACGTGGCCAATCATACCAGGCTTAAGCCGGCGAGCCACGCCCCCTGCGCCGACCCAATGCTATGTAATTCACTGCAATGCAATTGGTTTTTTTGCCCTTAGTGGAGTTGAACCCAGGACCCCAGCGCTGCAAGGCTACTGTGCTAAACCACTGAGCCACCGTGCTGCCTCTACTCCAAAGCAATTTAAATGAGGGCATTTTGAAAACAAGTGGCGGTGCTATGTCTGAAAAGTAGCAGCCGCTTCAGCGCCAAAGGAAATGATGGGTTGCGTCTGCTGAAAAGGTGACAGTAAGCATTGCATGTTGCCATAGTTGCACACTGTACCTGGCATGACGCGGTAAGCCCCGCCCCCATGGCGGTATCCCCGCCCCGGCACCGACGCTACGCAATGCACTGTATGTTGCCGACTGTACAGGGCTTAAGCCGGTAAGCCCCGCCCCATCGCGGTAAGCCCCGCCCCCGCGCCGACGCTATGCAATGCACTGAATGTTGCCAACTGTACCGGGCTTGAGCCGGTAAGCCCCGCCCCATCGCGGTAAGCCCCGCCCCCCGGCACCGACGCTACGCAACGCACTGCAAGTTGCCGACTGTACCGGGCTTAAGCCGGTAAGCCCCGCCCCATCGCGGTAAGCCCCGCCCCCGGCACCGACGCTACGCAATGCACTGCAAGTTGCCGACTGTACCGGCTTAAGCCGTAAGCCACGCCCCCATCGCGCGGGCATGTTCAATAAAACAAATGGCGGTGCTATGCCATGAGAAGTAACAGCGGCCCCAGCGCAAGGTCGAAGTGTTGCGTCTGCTGAAGAGGTGGCAGTAGCATTGCGTGTTGTCAACTGTACCAGCTAAAGCCGTAAGAGCCCCCCCCACCCAATGGACGTGGCCAATCACCCAGGCTTAAGCCGGCGAGCCACGCCCCCTGCGCCGACCCAATGCTATGTAATTCACTGCAATGCAATTGGTTTTTTGCCTTAGTGGGAGTTGAACCCAGGACCCCAGCGCTGCAAGGCTACTGTGCTAACCACTGAGCCACCGTGCTGCCTCTACTCCAAAGCATTTAAATGAGGGCATGTTTAAAAAACAAGTGGCGGTGCTATGTCTTGAAAAGTAGCAGCCGCTTCAGCGCCAAAGGAAATGATGGGTTGCGTCTGCTGAAAAGGTGGACAGTAAGCATTGCATGTTGCCATAGTTGCACACTGTACCTGGCATGACGCGGTAAGCCCCGCCCCATCGCGGTAAGCCCCGCCCCCGGCACCGACGCTACGCAATGCACTGCAAGTTGCCGACTGTACCGGCTGAAGCCGGTAAGCCCCGCCCCATCGCGGTAAGCCCGCCCCCCGGCACCGACGCTACGCAACGCACTGCAAGTTGCCGACTGTACCGGGCTTAAGCCGGTAAGCCCCGCCCCCATCTCGGTTAGCCCCGCCCCCGGCACCGACGCTACGCAATGCACTGCAAGTTGCCGACTGTACCGGGCTTAAGCCGGTAAGCCACGCCCCCATCGCGCGGGCATGTTTCAATAAAACAAATGGCGGTGCTATGCCATGAGAAGTACAGCGGCCCCAGCGCAAAAGGTAACGAAGTGTTGCGTCTGCTGAAGAGGTGGCAGTAAGCTTTGCGTGTTTGTCAACTGTACCAGGCTAAAGTCGGTAAGCCCCCGCCCCCACCAAATGTACGTGGCCAATCATACCAGGCTTAAGCCAGCGAGCCACGCCCCCTTGCGCCGACCCAATGCTATGTAATTCACTGCAATGCAATTGGTTTTTGCCCTTAGTGGGAGTTGAACCAGGACCCCAGCGCTGCAAGGCTACTGTGCTAACCACTGAGCCACCGTGCTTGCCTCTACTCCATAGCAATTTAAATGAGGGCATGTTTGAAAAACAAGTGGCGGTGCTAGGTCATGAAAAGTAGCAGCCGCTTCAGCGCCAAAGGAAATGATGGGTTGCGTCTGCTGAAAAGGTGACAGTAAGCATTGCATGTTGCCATAGTTGCACACCGTACCTGGCATGACGCGGTAAGAGCCCCGCCCCCCATGGCGGTAAGCCCCGCCCCCGGCACCGACGCTACGCAATGCACTGTATGTTGCCGACTGTACAGGGCTTAAGCCGGTAAGCCCCGCCCCATCGCGGTAAGCCCCGCCCCGGCGCCGACGCTATGCAATGCACTGCATGTTTCCATCTGTACCGGGCTTAAGCCGGTAAGCCCCGCCCCATCGCGGTAAGCCCCGCCCCCCGGCACCGGACGCTACGCAACGCACTGCAAGTTGCCGACTGTACCGGGCTTAAGCCGGTAAGCCCCGCCCCCATCGCGGTAAGCCCCGCCCCCGGCACCGACGCTACGCAATGCACTGCAAGTTGCCGACTGTACCGGGCTTAAGCCGGTAAGCCCCGCCCCATCGCGGTAAGCCCCGCCCCCCGGCACCGACGCTACGCAACGCACTGCAAGTTGCCGACTGTACCGGGCTTAAACCGGTAAGCCCCGCCCCCATCGCGGTAAGCCCCGCCCCCGCACCGACGCTACGCAATGCACTGCAAGTTGCCGACTGTACCGGGCTTAAGCCGGTAAGCCACGCCCCCATCGCGCGGGCATGTTCAATAAAACAAATGGCGGTGCTATGCCATGAGAAGTAACAGCGGCCCCAGCGCAAAAGGTAACGAAGTGTTGCGTCTGCTGAAGAGGTGGCAGTAAGCATTGCGTGTTGTCAACTGTACCAGGCTAAAGCCGGTAAGCCCCGCCCCCACCCAATGGACGTGGCCAATCATACCAGCTTAAGCCGGCGAGCCACGCCCCCTGCGCCGACCCAATGCTATGTAATTCACTGCAATGCAATTGGTTTTTTGCCCTTAGTGGGAGTTGAACCCAGGACCCCAGCGCTGCAAGGCTACTGTGCTAACCACTGAGCCACCGTGCTGCCTCTACTCCAAAGCAATTTAAATGAGGGCATGTTTGAAAAACAAGTGGCGGTGCTATGTCATGAAAAGTAGCAGCCGCTTCAGCGCCAAAGGAAATGATGGGTTGCGTCTGCTGAAAAGGTGACAGTAAGCATTGCATGTTGCCATAGTTGCACACTGTACCTGGCATGACGCGGTAAGCCCCGCCCCCATGGCGGTAAGCCCCGCCCCCGGCACCGACGCTACGCAATGCACTGTATGTTGCCGACTGTACAGGGCTTAAGCCGGTAAGCCCCGCCCCATCGCGGTAAGCCCCGCCCCGGCGCCGACGCTATGCAATGCACTGCATGTTTCCATCTGTACCGGGCTTAAGCCGGTAAGCCCGCCCCATCGCGGTAAGCCCCGCCCCCCGGCACCGACGCTACGCAACGCACTGCAAGTTGCCGACTGTACCGGGCTTAAGCCGGTAAAGCCCCGCCCCCATCGCGGTAAGCCCCGCCCCCGGCACCGACGCTACGCAATGCACTGCAAGTTGCCGACTGTACCGGGCTTAAGCCGGTAAGCCACGCCCCCATCGCGCGGGCATGTTCAATAAAACAAATGGCGGTGCTATGCCATGAGAAGTAACAGCGGCCCCAGCGCAAAAGGTAACGAAGTGTTGCGTCTGCTGAAGAGGTGGCAGTAAGCATTGCGTGTTGTCAACTGTACCAGGCTAAAGCCGGTAAGCCCCGCCCCCACCCAATGGACGTGGCCAATCACACCAGGCTTAAGCCGGCGAGCCACGCCCCCTGCGCCGACCCAATGCTATGTAATTCACTGCAATGCAATTGGTTTTTTGCCCTTAGTGGGAGTTGAACCCAGGACCCCAGCGCTGCAAGGCTACTGTGCTAACCACTGAGCCACCGTGCTGCCTCTACTCCAAAGCAATTTAAATGAGGGCATGTTTTAAAAAACAAGTGGCGGTGCTATGTCTTGAAAAGTAGCAGCCGCTTCAGCGCCAAAGGAAATGATGGGTTGCGTCTGCTGAAAAGGTGACAGTAAGCATTGCATGTTGCCATAGTTGCACACTGTACCTGGCATGACGCGGTAAGCCCCGCCCCATCGCGGTAAGCCCCGCCCCGGCACCGACGCTACGCAATGCACTGCAAGTTGCCGACTGTACCGGGCTTAAGCCGGTAAGCCCCGCCCCATCGCGGTAAGCCCCGCCCCCCGGCACCGACGCTACGCAACGCACTGCAAGTTGCCGACTGTACCGGGCTTAAGCCGGTAAGCCCCGCCCCCATCTCGGTTAGCCCCGCCCCCGGCACCGACGCTACGCAATGCACTGCAAGTTGCCGACTGTACCGGGCTTAAGCCGGTAAGCCACGCCCCCATCGCGCGGGCATGTTCAATAAAACAAATGGCGGTGCTATGCCATGAGAAGTAACAGCGGCCCCAGCGCAAAAGGTAACGAAGTGTTGCGTCTGCTGAAGAGGTGGCAGTAAGCTTTGCGATGTTGTCAACTGTACCAGGCTAAAGTCGGTAAGCCCCGCCCCCACCAAATGTACGTGGCCAATCATACCAGGCTTAAGCCAGCGAGCCACGCCCCCTGCGCCGACCCAATGCTATGTAATTCACTGCAATGCAATTGGTTTTTTGCCCTTAGTGGGAGTTGAACCCAGGACCCCAGCGCTGCAAGGCTACTGTGCTAACCACTGAGCCACCGTGCTGCCTCTACTCCATAGCAATTTAAATGAGGGCATGTTTGAAAAACAAGTGGCGGTGCTATGTCATGAAAAGTAGCAGCCGCTTCAGCGCCAAAGGAAATGATGGGTTGCGTCTGCTGAAAAGGTGACAGTAAGCATTGCATGTTGCCATAGTTGCACACCGTACCTGGCATGACGCGGTAAGCCCCGCCCCCATGGCGGTAAGCCCCGCCCCCGGCACCGACGCTACGCAATGCACTGTATGTTGCCGACTGTACAGGGCTTAAGCCGGTAAGCCCCCGCCCCATCGCGGTAAGCCCCGCCCCCGGCGCCGACGCTATGCAATGCACTGCATGTTTCCATCTGTACCGGCTTAAGCCGGTAAGCCCCGCCCATCGCGGTAAGCCCCGCCCCCCGGCACCGACGCTACGCAACGCACTGCAAGTTGCCGACTGTACCGGGCTTAAGCCGGTAAGCCCCGCCCCATCGCGGGTACGCCCCGCCCCCGGCACCGACAATACGCAATGCACTGCAAGTTGCCGACTGTACCGGGCTTAAGCCGGTAAGCCCGCCCCATCGCGGTAAGCCCCGCCCCCGGCACCGACGCTACGCAACGCACTGCAAGTTGCCGACTGTACCGGGCTTAAGCCGGTAAGCCCCGCCCCCATCGCGGTAAGCCCCGCCCCCGGCACCGACGCTACGCAATGCACTGCAAGTTGCCGACTGTACCGGGCTTAAGCCGGTAAGCCACGCCCCCATCGCGCGGGCATGTTCAATAAAACAAATGGCGGTGCTATGCCATGAGAAGTAACAGCGGCCCCAGCGCAAAAGGTAACGAAGTGTTGCGTCTGCTGAAGAGGTGGCAGTAAGCATTGCGTGTTATCAACTGTACCAGGCTAAAGCCGGTAAGCCCCGCCCCAACCAAATGGACGTGGCCAATCATACCAGGCTTAAGCCGGCGAGCCACGCCCCCTGCCCAGACCCAATGCTATGTAATTCACTGCAATGCAATTGGTTTTTTGCCCTTAGTGGGAGTTGAACCCAGGACCCCAGCGCTGCAAGGCTACTGTGCTAACCACTGAGCCACCGTGCTGCCTCTACTCCAAAGCAATTTAAATGAGGGCATGTTTGAAAAACAAGTGGCGGTGCTATGTCATGAAAAGTAGCAGCCGCTTCAGCGCCAAAGGAAATGATGGGTTGCGTCTGCTGAAAAGGTGACAGTAAGCATTGCATGTTGCCATAGTTGCACACTGTACCTGGCATGACGCGGTAAGCCCCGCCCCCATGGCGGTAAGCCCCGCCCCCGGCACCGACGCTACGCAATGCACTGTATGTTGCCGACTGTACAGGGCTTAAGCCGGTAAGCCCCGCCCCATCGCCGGTAAGCCCCGCCCCCGGCGCCGACGCTATGCAATGCACTGCATGTTTCCATCTGTACCGGGCTTAAGCCGGTAAGCCCCGCCCCATCGCGGTAAGCCCCGCCCCCCGGCACCGACGCTACGCAACGCACTGCAAGTTGCCAACTGTACCGGGCTTAAGCCGGTAAGCCCCGCCCCATCGCGGTAAGCCCCGCCCCCGCACCGACGCTACGCAATGCACTGCAAGTTGCCGACTGTACCGGGCTTAAGCCGGGTAAGCCACGCCCCCATCGCGCGGCATGTTCAATAAAACAAATGGCGGTGCTATGCCATGAGAAGTAACAGCGGCCCCAGCGCAAAAGGTAACGAAGTGTTGCGTCTGCTGAAGAGGTGGCAGTAAGCATTGCGTGTTGTCAACTGTACCAGGCTAAAGCCGGTAAGCCCCGCCCCCACCCAATGGACGTGGCCAATCACACCAGGCTTAAGCCGGCGAGCCACGCCCCCTGCGCCGACCCAATGCTATGTAATTCACTGCAATGCAATTGGTTTTTTTGCCCTTAGTGGGAGTTGAACCCAGGACCCCAGCGCTGCAAGGCTACTGTGCTAACCTCTGAGCCACCGTGCTGCCTCTACTCCAAAGCAATTTAAATGAGGGCATGTTTAAAAAAACAAGTGGCGGTGCTATGTCTTGACAAGTAGCAGCCGCTTCAGCGCCAAAGGACATGATGGGTTGCGTCTGCTGAAAAGGTGACAGTAAGCATTGCATGTTGCCATAGTTGCACACTGTACCTGGCATGACGCGGTAAGCCCGCCCCATCGCGGTAAGCCCCGCCCCCGGCACCGACGCTACGCAATGCACTTGCAAGTTGCCGACTGTACCGGGCTTAAAGCCGGTAAGCCCCGCCCCATCGCGGTAAGCCCCGCCCCCCGGCACCGACGCTACGCAACGCACTGCAAGTTGCCGACTGTACCGGCTTAAGCCGGTAAGCCCCGCCCCCATCTCGGTTAGCCCCGCCCCCGGCACCGACGCTACGCAATGCACTGCAAGTTGCCGACTGTACCGGGCTTAAGCCGGTAAGCCACGCCCCCATCGCGCGGGCATGTTCAATAAAACAAATGGCGGTGCTATGCCATGAGAAGTAACAGCGGCCCCAGCGCAAAAGGTAACGAAGTGTTGCGTCTGCTGAAGAGGTGGCAGTAAGCTTTGCGTGTTGTCAACTGTACCAGGCTAAAGTCGGTAAGCACCGCCCCCACCAAATGTACAGTGGCCAATCATACCAGGCTTTAAGCCAGCGAGCCACGCCCCCTGCGCCGACCCAATGCTATGTAATTCACTGCAATGCAATTGGTTTTTTGCCCTTAGTGGGAGTTGAACCCAGGACCCCAGCGCTGCAAGGCTACTGTGCTAACCACTGAGCCACCGTGCTGCCTCTACTCCATAGCAATTTAAATGAGGGCATGTTTGAAAAACAAGTGGCGGCTGCTATGTCATGAAAAGTAGCAGCCGCTTCAGCGCCAAAGGAAATGATGGGTTGCGTCTGCTGAAAAAGGTGACAGTAAGCATTGCATGTTGCCATAGTTGCACACCGTACCTGGCATGACGCGGTAAGCCCCGCCCCATCGCGGTAAGCCCCGCCCCCCGGCACCGACGCTACGCAATGCACTGTATGTTGCCGACTGTACAGGGCTTAAGCCGGTAAGCCCCGCCCCATCGCGGTAAGCCCCGCCCCCCGGCGCCGACGCTATGCAATGCACTGCATGTTTCCATCTGTACCGGGCTTAAGCCGGTAAGCCCCGCCCCATTCGCGGTAAGCCCCGCCCCCCGGCACCGACGCTACGCAACGCACTGCAAGTTGCCGACTGTACCGGGCTTAAGCCGGTAAGCCCCGCCCCCATGGCGGTAAGCCCCCGCCCCCGGCACCGACGCTACGCAATGCACTGCAAGTTGCCGACTGTACCGGGCTTAAGCCGGTAAGCCCCGCCCCATCGCGGTAAGCCCCGCCCCCCGGCACCGACGCTACGCAACGCACTGCAAGTTGCCGACTGTACCGGGCTTAAACCGGTAAGCCCCGCCCCCATCGCGGTAAGCCCCGCCCCCGGCACCGACGCTACGCAATGCACTGCAAGTTGCCGACTGTACCGGGCTTAAGCCGGTAAGCCACGCCCCCATCGCGCGGGCATGTTCAATAAAACAAATGGCGGTGCTATGCCATGAGAAGTAACAGCGGCCCCAGCGCAAAAGGTAACGAAGTGTTGCGTCTGCTGAAGAGGTGGCAGTAAGCATTGCGTGTTGTCAACTGTACCAGGCTAAAGCCGGTAAGCCCCGCCCCCACCCAATGGACGTGGCCAATCATACCAGGCTTAAGCCGGCGAGCCACGCCCCCTGCGCCGACCCAATGCTATGTAATTCACTGCAATGCAATTGGTTTTTTGCCCTTAGTGGGAGTTGAACCCAGGACCCCAGCGCTGCAAGGCTACTGTGCTAACCACTGAGCCACCGTGCTGCCTCTACTCCAAAGCAATTTAAATGAGGGCATGTTTGAAAAACAAGTGGCGGTGCTATGTCATGAAAAGTAGCAGCCGCTTCAGCGCCAAAGGAAATGATGGGTTGCGTCTGCTGAAAAGGTGACAGTAAGCATTGCATGTTGCCATAGTTGCACACCGTACCTGGCATGACGCGGTAAGCCCCGCCCCCATGGCGGTAAGCCCCGCCCCCCGGCCCCGACGCTACGCAATGCACTGTATGTTGCCGACTGTACAGGGCTTAAGCCGGTAAGCCCCGCCCCATCGCGGTAAGCCCCGCCCCCGGCGCCGACGCTATGCAATGCACTGCATGTTTCCATCTGTACCGGGCTTAAGCCGGTAAGCCCCGCCCCATCGCGGTAAGCCCCGCCCCCCGGCACCGACGCTACGCAACGCACTGCAAGTTGCCGACTGTACCGGGCTTAAGCCGGTAAGCCCCGCCCCCATCGCGGTAAGCCCCGCCCCCGGCACCGACGCTACGCAACGCACTGCAAGTTGCCGACTGTACCGGGCTTAAGCCGGTAAGCCCCGCCCCCACCGCGGTAAGCCCCGCCCCCGGCACCGACAATACGCAATGCACTGCAAGTTGCCGACTGTACCGGGCTTAAGCCGGTAAGCCCCGCCCCATCGCGGTAAGCCCCGCCCCCCGGCACCGACGCTACGCAACGCACTGCAAGTTGCCGACTGTACCGGGCTTAAGCCGGTAAGCCCCGCCCCCATGGCGGTAAGCCCCGCCCCCGGCACCGACGCTACGCAACGCACTGCAAGTTGCCGACTGTACCGGGCTTAAGCCGGTAAGCCACGCCCCCATCGCGCGGGCATGTTCAATAAAACAAATGGCGGTGCTATGCCATGATAAGTAACAGCGGCCCCAGCGCAAAAGGTAACGAAGTGTTGCGTCTGCTGAAGAGGTGGCAGTAAGCATTGCGTGTTGTCAACTGTACCAGGCTAAAGCCGGTAAGCCCCGCCCCCACCCAATGGACGTGGCCAATCATACCAGGCTTAAGCCGGCGAGCCACGCCCCCTGCGCCGACCCAATGCTATGTAATTCACTGCAATGCAATTGGTTTTTTGCCCTTAGTGGGAGTTGAACCCAGGACCCCAGCGCTGCAAGGCTACTGTGCTAACCACTGAGCCACCGTGCTGCCTCTACTCCAAAGCAATTTAAATGAGGGCATGTTTGAAAAACAAGTGGCGGTGCTATGTCATGAAAAGTAGCAGCCGCTTCAGCGCCAAAGGAAATGATGGGTTGCGTCTGCTGAAAAGGTGACAGTAAGCATTGCATGTTGCCATAGTTGCACACTGTACCTGGCATGACGCGGTAAGCCCCGCCCCCATGGCGGTAAGCCCCGCCCCCGGCACCGACGCTACGCAATGCACTGTATGTTGCCGACTGTACAGGGCTTAAGCCGGTAAGCCCCGCCCCATCGCGGTAAGCCCCGCCCCCGGCGCCGACGCTATGCAATGCACTGCATGTTTCCATCTGTACCGGGCTTAAGCCGGTAAGCCCCGCCCCATCGCGGTAAGCCCCGCCCCCCGGCACCGACGCTACGCAACGCACTGCAAGTTGCTGACTGTACCGGGCTTAAGCCGGTAAGCCCCGCCCCCATCGCGGTAAGCCCCGCCCCCGGCACCGACGCTACGCAATGCACTGCAAGTTGCCGACTGTACCGGGCTTAAGCCGGTAAGCCACGCCCCCATCGCGCGGGCATGTTCAATAAAACAAATGGCGGTGCTATGCCATGAGAAGTAACAGCGGCCCCAGCGCAAAAGGTAACGAAGTGTTGCGTCTGCTGAAGAGGTGGCAGTAAGCATTGCGTGTTGTCAACTGTACCAGGCTAAAGCCGGTAAGCCCCGCCCCCACCCAATGGACGTGGCCAATCACACCAGGCTTAAGCCGGCGAGCCACGCCCCCTGCGCCGACCCAATGCTATGTAATTCACTGCAATGCAATTGGTTTTTTTGCCCTTAGTGGGAGTTGAACCCAGGACCCCAGCGCTGCAAGGCTACTGTGCTAACCACTGAGCCACCGTGCTGCCTCTACTCCAAAGCAATTTAAATGAGGGCATGTTTAAAAAACAAGTGGCGGTGCTATGTCTTGAAAAGTAGCAGCCGCTTCAGCGCCAAAGGAAATGATGGGTTGCGTCTGCTGAAAAGGTGACAGTAAGCATTGCATGTTGCCATAGTTGCACACTGTACCTGGCATGACGCGGTAAGCCCCGCCCCATCGCGGTAAGCCCCGCCCCCGGCACCGACGCTACGCAATGCACTGCCAAGTTGCCGACTGTACCGGGCTTAAGCCGGTAAGCCCCGCCCCATCGCGGTAAGCCCCGCCCCCCCGGCACCGACGCTACGCAACGCACTGCAAGTTGCCGACTGTACCGGGCTTAAGCCGGTAAGCCCCGCCCCCATCTCGGTTAGCCCGCCCCCGGCACCGACGCTACGCAATGCACTGCAAGTTGCCGACTGTACCGGGCTTAAGCCGGTAAGCCACGCCCCCATCGCGCGGGCATGTTCAATAAAACAAATGGCGGTGCTATGCCATGAGAAGTAACAGCGGCCCCAGCGCAAAAGGTAACGAAGTGTTGCGTCTGCTGAAGAGGTGGCAGTAAGCTTTGCGTGTTGTCAACTGTACCAGGCTAAAGTCGGTAAGCCCCGCCCCCACCAAATGTACGTGGCCAATCATACCAGGCTTAAGCCAGCGAGCCACGCCCCCTGCGCCGACCCAATGCTATGTAATTCACTGCAATGCAATTGGTTTTTTGCCCTTAGTGGGAGTTGAACCCAGGACCCCAGCGCTGCAAGGCTACTGTGCTAACCACTGAGCCACCGTGCTGCCTCTACTCCAAAGCAATTTAAATGAGGGCATGTTTGAAAAACAAGTGGCGGTGCTATGTCATGAAAAGTAGCAGCCGCTTCAGCGCCAAAGGAAATGATGGGTTGCGTCTGCTGAAAAGGTGACAGTAAGCATTGCATGTTGCCATAGTTGCACACCGTACCTGGCATGACGCGGTAAGCCCCGCCCCCATGGCGGTAAGCCCCGCCCCCGGCACCGACGCTACGCAATGCACTGTATGTTGCCGACTGTACAGGGCTTAAGCCGGTAAGCCCCGCCCCATCGCGGTAAGCCCCGCCCCCGGCGCCGACGCTATGCAATGCACTGCATGTTTCCATCTGTACCGGGCTTAAGCCGGTAAGCCCCGCCCCATCGCGGTAAGCCCCGCCCCCCCGGCACCGACGCTACGCAACGCACTGCAAGTTGCCGACTGTACCGGGCTTAAGCCGGTAAGCCCCGCCCCCATCGCGGTAAGCCCCGCCCCCGGCACCGACGCTACGCAATGCACTGCAAGTTGCCGACTGTACCGGGCTTAAGCCGGTAAGCCCCGCCCCATCGCGGTAAGCCCCGCCCCCCGGCACCGACGCTACGCAACGCACTGCAAGTTGCCGACTGTACCGGGCTTAAGCCGGTAAGCCCCGCCCCCATCGCCGTAAGCCCCGCCCCCGGCACCGACGCTACGCAATGCACTGCAAGTTGCCGACTGTACCGGGCTTAAGCCGGTAAGCCACGCCCCCATCGCGCGGGCATGTTCAATAAAACAAATGGCGGTGCTATGCCATGAGAAGTAACAGCGGCCCCAGCGCAAAGGTAACGAAGTGTTGCGTCTGCTGAAGAGGTGGCAGTAAGCATTGCGTGTTGTCAACTGTACCAGGCTAAAGCCGGTAAGCCCCGCCCCCACCCAATGGACGTGGCCAATCATACCAGGCTTAAGCCAGCGAGCCACGCCCCCTGCGCCGACCCAATGCTATGTAATTCACTGCAATGCAATTGGTTTTTTGCCCTTAGTGGGAGTTGAACCCAGGACCCCAGCGCTGCAAGGCTACTGTGCTAACCACTGAGCCACCGTGCTGCCTCTACTCCAATAGCAATTTAAATGAGGGCATGTTTGAAAAACAAGTGGCGGTGCTATGTCATGAAAAGTAGCAGCCGCTTCAGCGCCAAAGGAAATGATGGGTTGCGTCTGCTGAAAAGGTGACAGTAAGCATTGCATGTTGCCATAGTTGCACACCGTACCTGGCATGACGCGGTAAGCCCCGCCCCCATGGCGGTAAGCCCCGCCCCCGGCACCGACGCTACGCAATGCACTGTATGTTGCCGACTGTACAGGGCTTAAGCCGGTAAGCCCCGCCCCATGGCGGTAAGCCCCGCCCCCGGCGCCGACGCTATGCAATGCACTGCATGTTTCCATCTGTACCGGGCTTAAGCCGGTAAGCCCCGCCCCATCGCGGTAAGCCCCGCCCCCCGGCACCGACGCTACGCAACGCACTGCAATTTGCCGACTGTACCGGGCTTAAGCCGGTTATCCCCGCCCCCATCGCGGTAAGCCCCGCCCCCGGCACCGACGCTACGCAATGCACTGCAAGTTGCCGACTGTACCGGGCTTAAGCCGGTAAGCCCCGCCCCATCGCGGTAAGCCCCGCCCCCCGGCACCGACGCTACGCAACGCACTGCAAGTTGCCGACTGTACCGGGCTTAAACCGGTAAGCCCCGCCCCCATCGCGGTAAGCCCCGCCCCGGCACCGAACGCTACGCAATGCACTGCAAGTTGCCGACTGTACCGGGCTTAAGCCGGTAAGCCACGCCCCCATCGCGCGGGGCATGTTTCAATAAAACAAATGGCGGTGCTATGCCATGAGAAGTAACAGCGGCCCCAGCGCAAAAGGTAACGAAGTGTTGCGTCTGCTGAAGAGGTGGCAGTAAGCATTGCGTGTTGTCAAACTGTACCAGGCTAAAGCCGGTAAGCCCCGCCCCCACCCAATGGACGTGGCCAATCATACCAGGCTTAAGCCGGCGAGCCACGCCCCCTGCGCCGACCCAATGCTATGTAATTCACTGCAATGCAATTGGTTTTTTGCCCTTAGTGGGAGTTGAACCAGGACCCCAGCGCTGCAAGGCTACTGTGCTAACCACTGAGCCACCGTGCTGCCTCTACTCCAAAGCAATTTAAATGAGGGCATGTTTGAAAAACAAGTGGCGGTGCTATGTCATGAAAAGTAGCAGCCGCTTCAGCGCCAAAGGAAATGATGGGTTGCGTCTGCTGAAAAGGTGACAGTAAGCATTGCATGTTGCCATAGTTGCACACCGTACCTGGCATGACGCGGTAAGCCCCGCCCCCATGGCGGTAAGCCCCGCCCCCGGCACCGACGCTACGCAATGCACTGTATGTTGCCGACTGTACAGGGCTTAAGCCGGTAAGCCCCGCCCCATCGCGGTAAGCCCCGCCCCCGGCGCCGACGCTATGCAATGCACTGCATGTTTCCATCTGTACCGGGCTTAACCCGGTAACCCCCGCCCCATCGCGGTAACCCCCGCCCCCCGGCACCGACGCTACGCAACGCACTGCAAGTTGCCGACTGTACCGGGCTTAAGCCGGTAAGCCCCGCCCCCATCGCGGTAAGCCCCGCCCCCGGCACCGACGCTACGCAACGCACTGCAAGTTGCCGACTGTACCGGGCTTAAGCCGGTAAGCCCCGCCCCCATCGCGGTAAGCCCCGCCCCCGGCACCGACAATACGCAATGCACTGCAAGTTGCCGACTGTACCGGGCTTAAGCCGGTAAGCCCCGCCCCATCGCGGTAAGCCCCGCCCCCCGGCACCGACGCTACGCAACGCACTGCAAGTTGCCGACTGTACCGGGCTTAAGCCGGTAAGCCCCGCCCCCATCGCGGTAAGCCCCGCCCCCGGCACCGACGCTACGCAATGCACTGCAAGTTGCCGACTGTACCGGGCTTAAGCCGGTAAGCCACGCCCCCATCGCGCGGCATGTTCAATAAAACAAATGGCGGGGCTATGCCATGATAAGTAACAGCGGCCCCAGCGCAAAAGGTAACGAAGTGTTGCGTCTGCTGAAGAGGTGGCAGTAAGCATTGCGTGTTGTCAACTGTACCAGGCTAAAGCCGGTAAGCCCCGCCCCCACCCAATGGACGTGGCCAATCATACCAGGCTTAAGCCGGCGAGCCACGCCCCCTGCGCCGACCCAATGCTATGTAATTCACTGCAATGCAATTGGTTTTTTTGCCCTTAGTGGGAGTTGAACCCAGGACCCCAGCGCTGCAAGGCTACTGTGCTAACCACTGAGCCACCGTGCTGCCTCTACTCCAAAGCAATTTAAATGAGGGCATGTTTGAAAAACAAGTGGCGGTGCTATGTCATGAAAAGTAGCAGCCGCTTCAGCGCCAAAGGAAATGATGGGTTGCGTCTGCTGAAAAGGTGACAGTAAGCATTGCATGTTGCCATAGTTGCACACTGTACCTGGCATGACGCGGTAAGCCCCGCCCCCATGGCGGTAAGCCCCGCCCCCGGCACCGACGCTACGCAATGCACTGTATGTTGCCGACTGTACAGGGCTTAAGCCGGTAAGCCCCGCCCCATCGCGGTAAGCCCCGCCCCCGGCGCCGACGCTATGCAATGCACTGCATGTTTCCATCTGTACCGGGCTTAAGCCGGTAAGCCCCGCCCCATCGCGGTAAGCCCCGCCCCCCGGCACCGACGCTACGCAACGCACTGCAAGTTGCTGACTGTACCGGGCTTAAGCCGGTAAGCCCCGCCCCCATCGCGGTAAGCCCCGCCCCCGGCACCGACGCTACGCAATGCACTGCAAGTTGCCGACTGTACCGGGCTTAAGCCGGTAAGCCACGCCCCCATCGCGCGGGCATGTTCAATAAAACAAATGGCGGTGCTATGCCATGAGAAGTAACAGCGGCCCCCAGCGCAAAAGGTAACGAAGTGTTGCGTCTGCTGAAGAGGTGGCAGTAAGCATTGCGTGTTGTCAACTGTACCAGGCTAAAGCCGGTAAGCCCCGCCCCCACCCAATGGACGTGGCCAATCACACCAGGCTTAAGCCGGCGAGCCACGCCCCCTGCGCCGACCCAATGCTATGTAATTCACTGCAATGCAATTGGTTTTTTGCCCTTAGTGGGAGTTGAACCCAGGACCCCAGCGCTGCAAGGCTACTGTGCTAACCACTGAGCCACCGTGCTGCCTCTACTCCAAAGCAATTTAAATGAGGGCATGTTTAAAAAACAAGTGGCGGTGCTATGTCATGAAAAGTAGCAGCCGCTTCAGCGCCAAAGGAAATGATGGGTTGCGTCTGCTGAAAAGGTGACAGTAAGCATTGCATGTTGCCATAGTTGCACACTGTACCGGGCATGACGCGGTAAGCCCCGCCCCAATCGCGGTAAGCCCCGCCCCCGGCACCGACGCTATGCAATGCACTGCAAGTTGCCGACTGTACCGGGCTTAAGCCGGTAAGCCCCGCCCCATCGCGGTAAGCCCCGCCCCCCGCACCGACGCTACGCAACGCACTGCAAGTTGCCGACTGTACCGGGCTTAAGCCGGTAAGCCCCGCCCCCATCTCGGTTAGCCCCGCCCCCGGCACCGACGCTACGCAATGCACTGCAAGTTGCCGACTGTACCGGGCTTAAGCCGGTAAGCCACGCCCCCCATCGCGCGGGCATGTTCAATAAAACAAATGGCGGTGCTATGCCATGAGAAGTAACAGCGGCCCCAGCGCAAAAGGTAACGAAGTGTTGCGTCTGCTGAAGAGGTGGCAGTAAGCTTTGCGTGTTGTCAACTGTACCAGGCTAAAGTCGGTAAGCCCCGCCCCCACCAAATGTACGTGGCCAATCATACCAGGCTTAAGCCAGCGAGCCACGCCCCCTGCGCCGACCCAATGCTATGTAATTCACTGCAATGCAATTGGTTTTTTGCCCTTAGTGGGAGTTGAACCCAGGACCCCAGCGCTGCAAGGCTACTGTGCTAACCACTGAGCCACCGTGCTGCCTCTACTCCATAGCAATTTAAATGAGGGCATGTTTGAAAAACAAGTGGCGGTGCTATGTCATGAAAAGTAGCAGCCGCTTCAGCGCCAAAGGAAATGATGGGTTGCGTCTGCTGAAAAGGTGACAGTAAGCATTGCATGTTGCCATAGTTGCACACCGTACCTGGCATGACGCGGTAAGCCCCGCCCCCATGGCGGTAAGCCCCGCCCCCGGCACCGACGCTACGCAATGCACTGTATGTTGCCGACTGTACAGGGCTTAAGCCGGTAAGCCCCGCCCCATCGCGGTAAGCCCCGCCCCCGGCGCCGACGCTATGCAATGCACTGCATGTTTCCATCTGTACCGGGCTTAAGCCGGTAAGCCCCGCCCATCGCGGTAAGCCCCGCCCCCCGGCACCGACGCTACGCAACGCACTGCAAGTTGCCGACTGTACCGGGCTTAAGCCGGTAAGCCCCGCCCCCATCGCGGTAAGCCCCGCCCCCCGGCACCGACGCTACGCAACGCACTGCAAGTTGCCGACTGTACCGGGCTTAAGCCGGTAAGCCCCGCCCCATCGCGGTAAGCCCCGCCCCCCGGCACCGACGCTACGCAACGCACTGCAAGTTGCCGACTGTACCGGGCTTAAGCCGGTAAGCCCCGCCCCCATCGCGGTAAGCCCCGCCCCCGGCACCGACGCTACGCAATGCACTGCAAGTTGCCGACTGTACCGGGCTTAAGCCGGTAAGCCACGCCCCCATCGCGCGGGCATGTTCAATAAAACAAATGGCGGTGCTATGCCATGAGAAGTAACAGCGGCCCCAGCGCAAAAGGTAACGAAGTGTTGCGTCTGCTGAAGAGGTGGCAGTAAGCATTGCGTGTTGTCAACTGTACCAGGCTAAAGCCGGTAAGCCCCGCCCCCACCCAATGGACGTGGCCAATCATACCAGGCTTAAGCCGGCGAGCCACGCCCCCTGCGCCGACCCAATGCTATGTAATTCACTGCAATGCAATTGGTTTTTTGCCCTTAGTGGGAGTTGAACCCAGGACCCCAGCGCTGCAAGGCTACTGTGCTAACCACTGAGCCACCGTGCTGCCTCTACTCCAAAGCAATTTAAATGAGGGCATGTTTGAAAAACAAGTGGCGGTGCTATGTCATGAAAAGTAGCAGCCGCTTCAGCGCCAAAGGAAATGATGGGTTGCGTCTGCTGAAAAGGTGACAGTAAGCATTGCATGTTGCCATAGTTGCACACTGTACCTGGCATGACGCGGTAAGCCCCGCCCCCATGGCGGTAAGCCCCGCCCCCGGCACCGACGCTACGCAATGCACTGTATGTTGCCGACTGTACAGGGCTTAAGCCGGTAAGCCCCGCCCCATCGCGGTAAGCCCCGCCCCCGGCGCCGACGCTATGCAATGCACTGCATGTTTCCATCTGTACCGGGCTTAAGCCGGTAAGCCCCGCCCCATCGCGGTAAGCCCCGCCCCCCGGCACCGACGCTACGCAACGCACTGCAAGTTGCTGACTGTACCGGGCTTAAGCCGGTAAGCCCCGCCCCCATCGCGGTAAGCCCCCGCCCCCGGCACCGACGCTACGCAATGCACTGCAAGTTGCCGACTGTACCGGGCTTAAGCCGGTAAGCCACGCCCCCATCGCGCGGGCATGTTCAATAAAACAAATGGCGGTGCTATGCCATGAGAAGTAACAGCGGCCCCAGCGCAAAAGGTAACGAAGTGTTGCGTCTGCTGAAGAGGTGGCAGTAAGCATTGCGTGTTGTCAACTGTACCAGGCTAAAGCCGGTAAGCCCCGCCCCCACCCAATGGACGTGGCCAATCACACCAGGCTTAAGCCGGCGAGCCACGCCCCCTGCGCCGACCCAATGCTATGTAATTCACTGCAATGCAATTGGTTTTTTGCCCTTAGTGGGAGTTGAACCCAGGACCCCAGCGCTGCAAGGCTACTGTGCTAACCACTGAGCCACCGTGCTGCCTCTACTCCAAAGCAATTTAAATGAGGGCATGTTTAAAAAACAAGTGGCGGTGCTATGTCTTGAAAAGTAGCAGCCGCTTCAGCGCCAAAGGAAATGATGGGTTGCGTCTGCTGAAAAGGTGACAGTAAGCATTGCATGTTGCCATAGTTGCACACTGTACCTGGCATGACGCGGTAAGCCCGGCCCCCATGGCGGTAAGCCCCGCCCCCGGCACCGACGCTACGCAATGCACTGCAAGTTGCCGACTGTACCGGGCTTAAGCCGGTAAGCCCCGCCCCATCGCGGTAAGCCCCGCCCCCCGGCACCGACGCTACGCAACGCACTGCAAGTTGCCGACTGTACCGGGCTTAAGCCGGTAAGCCCCGCCCCCATCTCGGTTAGCCCCGCCCCCGGCACCGACGCTACGCAATGCACTGCAAGTTGCCGACTGTACCGGGCTTAAGCCGGTAAGCCACGCCCCCATCGCGCGGGCATGTTCAATAAAACAAATGGCGGTGCTATGCCATGAGAAGTAACAGCGGCCCCAGCGCAAAAGGTAACGAAGTGTTGCGTCTGCTGAAGAGGTGGCAGTATGCTTTGCGTGTTGTCAACTGTACCAGGCTAAAGTCGGTAAGCCCCGCCCCCACCAAATGTACGTGGCCAATCATACCAGGCTTAAGCCAGCGAGGCCACGCCCCCTGCGCCGACCCAATGCTATGTAATTCACTGCAATGCAATTGGTTTTTTTGCCCTTAGTGGGAGTTGAACCCAGGACCCCAGCGCTGCAAGGCTACTGTGCTAACCACTGAGCCACCGTGCTGCCTCTACTCCATAGCAATTTAAATGAGGGCATGTTTGAAAAACAAGTGGCGGTGCTATGTCATGAAAAGTAGCAGCCGCTTCAGCGCCAAAGGAAATGATGGGTTGCGTCTGCTGAAAAGGTGACAGTAAGCATTGCATGTTGCCATAGTTGCACACCGTACCTGGCATGACGCGGTAAGCCCCGCCCCCATGGCGGTAAGCCCCGCCCCCGGCACCGACGCTACGCAATGCACTGTATGTTGCCGACTGTACAGGGCTTAAGCCGGTAAGCCCCGCCCCATCTGCGGTAAGCCCCGCCCCCGGCGCCGACGCTATGCAATGCACTGCATGTTTCCATCTGTACCGGGCTTAAGCCGGTAAGCCCCGCCCCATCGCGGTAAGCCCCGCCCCCCGGCACCGACGCTACGCAACGCACTGCAAGTTGCCGACTGTACCGGGCTTAAGCCGGTAAGCCCCGCCCCCATCGCGGTAAGCCCCGCCCCCGGCACCGACGCTACGCAATGCACTGCAAGTTGCCGACTGTACCGGGCTTAAGCCGGTAAGCCCCGCCCCATCGCGGTAAGCCCCGCCCCCCGGCACCGACGCTACGCAACGCACTGCAAGTTGCCGACTGTACCGGGCTTAAACCGGTAAGCCCCGCCCCCATCGCGGTAAGCCCCGCCCCCGGCACCGACGCTACGCAATGCACTGCAAGTTGCCGACTGTACCGGGCTTAAGCCGGTAAGCCACGCCCCCATCGCGCGGGCATGTTCAATAAAACAAATGGCGGTGCTATGCCATGAGAAGTAACAGCGGCCCCAGCGCAAAAGGTAACGAAGTGTTGCGTCTGCTGAAGAGGTGGCAGTAAGCATTGCGTGTTGTCAACTGTACCAGGCTAAAGCCGGTAAGCCCCGCCCCCACCCAATGGACGTGGCCAATCATACCAGGCTTAAGCCGGCGAGCCACGCCCCCTGCGCCGACCCAATGCTATGTAATTCACTGCAATGCAATTGGTTTTTTGCCCTTAGTGGGAGTTGAACCCAGGACCCCAGCGCTGCAAGGCTACTGTGCTAACCACTGAGCCACCGTGCTGCCTCTACTCCAAAGCAATTTAAATGAGGGCATGTTTGAAAAACAAGTGGCGGTGCTATGTCATGAAAAGTAGCAGCCGCTTCAGCGCCAAAGGAAATGATGGGTTGCGTCTGCTGAAAAGGTGACAGTAAGCATTGCATGTTGCCATAGTTGCACACCGTACCTGGCATGACGCGGTAAGCCCCGCCCCCATGGCGGTAAGCCCCGCCCCCGGCACCGACGCTACGCAATGCACTGTATGTTGCCGACTGTACAGGGCTTAAGCCGGTAAGCCCCGCCCCATCGCGGTAAGCCCGCCCCCGGCGCCGACGCTATGCAATGCACGCATGTTTCCATCTGTACCGGGCTTAAGCCGGTAAGCCCCGCCCCATCGCGGTAAGCCCCGCCCCCCGGCACCGACGCTACGCAACGCACTGCAAGTTGCCGACTGTACCGGGCTTAAGCCGGTAAGCCCCGCCCCCATCGCGGTAAGCCCCGCCCCCGGCACCGACGCTACGCAACGCACTGCAAGTTGCCGACTGTACCGGGCTTACGCCGGTAAGCCCCGCCCCATCGCGGTAAGCCCCGCCCACCGGCACCGACAATACGCAATGCACTGCAAGTTGCCGACTGTACCGGGCTTAAGCCGGTAAGCCCCGCCCCATCGCGGTAAGCCCCGCCCCGCCGTCACCGACGCTACGCAACGCACTGCAAGTTGCCGACTGTACTGGGGCTTAAGCCGGTAAGCCCCGCCCCCATCGCGGTAAGCCCCGCCCCCGGCACCGACGCTACGCAATGCACTGCAAGTTGCCGACTGTACCGGGCTTAAGCCGGTAAGCCACGCCCCCATCGCGCGGGCATGTTCAATAAAACAAATGGCGGTGCTATGCCATGATAAGTAACAGCGGCCCCAGCGCAAAAGGTAACGAAGTGTTGCGTCTGCTGAAGAGGTGGCAGTAAGCATTGCGTGTTGTCAACTGTACCAGGCTAAAGCCGGTAAGCCCCGCCCCCACCCAATGCACGTGGCCAATCATACCAGGCTTAAGCCGGCGAGCCACGCCCCCTGCGCCGACCCAATGCTATGTAATTCACTGCAATGCAATTGGTTTTTTTGCCCTTAGTGGGAGTTGAACCCAGGACCCCAGCGCTGCAAGGCTACTGTGCTAACCACTGAGCCACCGTGCTGCCTCTACTCCAAAGCAATTTAAATGAGGGCATGTTTGAAAAACAATGGCGGTGCTATGTCATGAAAAGTAGCAGCCGCTTCAGCGCCAAAGGAAATGATGGGTTGCGTCTGCTGAAAAGGTGACAGTAAGCATTGCATGTTGCCATAGTTTGCACACTGTACCTGGCATGACGCGGTAAGCCCCGCCCCCATGGCGGTAAGCCCCGCCCCCGGCACCGACGCTACGCAATGCACTGTATGTTGCCGACTGTACAGGGCTTAAGCCGGTAAGCCCCGCCCATCGCGGTAAGCCCCGCCCCCGGCGCCGACGCTATGCAATGCACTGCATGTTTCCATCTGTACCGGGCTTAAGCGGTAAGCCCCGCCCCACTCGCGGTAAGCCCCGCCCCCCGGCAACCGACGCTACGCAACGCACTGCAAGTTGCTGACTGTACCGGGCTTAAGCCGGTAAGCCCCGCCCCCATCGCGGGAAGCCCCGCCCCCGGCACCGACGCTACGCAATGCACTGCAAGTTGCCGACTGTACCGGGCTTAAGCCGGTAAGCCACGCCCCCATCGCGCGGGCATGTTCAATAAAACAAATGGCGGTGCTATGCCATGAGAAGTAACAGCGGCCCCAGCGCAAAAGGTAACGAAGTGTTGCGTCTGCTGAAGAGGTGGCAGTAAGCATTGCGTGTTGTCAACTGTACCAGGCTAAAGCCGGTAAGCCCCGCCCCCACCCAATGGACCGTGGCCAATCACACCAGGCCTTAAGCCGGCGAGCCACGCCCCCTGCGCCGACCCAATGCTATGTAATTCACTGCAATGCAATTGGTTTTTTGCCCTTAGTGGGAGTTGAACCCAGGACCCCAGCGCTGCAAGGCTACTGTGCTAACCACTGAGCCACCGTGCTGCCTCTACTCCAAAGCAATTTAAATGAGGGCATGTTTAAAAAACAAGTGGCGGTGCTATGTCTTGAAAAGTAGCAGCCGCTTCAGCGCCAAAGGAAATGATGGGTTGCGTCTGCTGAAAAGGTGACAGTAAGCATTGCATGTTGCCATAGTTGCACACTGTACCTGGCATGACGCGGTAAGCCCCGCCCCATCGCGGTAAGCCCCGCCCCCGGCACCGACGCTACGCAATGCACTGCAAGTTGCCGACTGTACCGGGCTTAAGCCGGTAAGCCCCGCCCCATAGCGGTAAGCCCCGCCCCCCGGCACCGACGCTACGCAACGCACTGCAAGTTTGCCGACTGTACCGGGCTTAAGCCGGTAATCCCCGCCCCCATCTCGGTTAGCCCCGCCCCCGGCACCGACGCTACGCAATGCACTGCAAGTTGCCGACTGTACCGGCTTAAGCCGGTAAGCCACTCCCCCATCGCTGCGGGCATGTTCAATAAAACAAATGGCGGTGCTATGCCATGAGAAGTAACAGCGGCCCCAGCGCAAAAGGTAACGAAGTGTTGCGTCTGCTGAAGAGGTGGCAGTAAGCTTTGCGTGTTGTCAACTGTACCAGGCTAAAGTCGGTAAGCCCCGCCCCCACCAAATGTACGTGGCCAATCATACCAGGCTTAAGCCAGCGAGCCACGCCCCCTGCGCCGACCCAATGCTATGTAATTCACTGCAATGCAATTGGTTTTTTTGCCCTTAGTGGGAGTTGAACCCAGGACCCCAGCGCTGCAAGGCTACTGTGCTAACCACTGAGCCACCGTGCTGCCTCTACTCCATAGCAATTTAAATGAGGGCATGTTGAAAAACAAGTGGCGGTGTGCTATGTCATGAAAAGTAGCAGCCGCTTCAGCGCCAAAGGAAATGATGGGTTGCGTCTGCTGAAAAGGTGACAGTAAGCATTGCATGTTGCCATAGTTGCACACCGTACCTGGCATGACGCGGTAAGCCCCGCCCCCATGGCGGTAAGCCCCGCCCCCGGCACCGACGCTACGCAATGCACTGTATGTTGCCGACTGTACAGGGCTTAAGCCGGTAAGCCCCGCCCCATCGCGGTAAGCCCCGCCCCCCGGCGCCGACGCTATGCAATGCACTGCATGTTTCCATCTGTACCGGGCTTAAGCCGGTAAGCCCCGCCCCATCGCGGTAAGCCCCGCCCCCCGGCACCGACGCTACGCAACGCACTGCAAGTTTGCCGACTGTACCGGGCTTAAGCCGGTAAGCCCCGCCCCCATCGCGGTAAGCCCCGCCCCCGGCACCGACGCTACGCAATGCACTGCAAGTTGCCGACTGTACCGGGCTTAAGCCGGTAAGCCCCGCCCCATCGCGGTAAGCCCCGCCCCCCGGCACCGACGCTACGCAACGCACTGCAAGTTGCCGACTGTACCGGGCTTAAGCCGGTAAGCCCCGCCCCCATCGCGGTAAGCCCCGCCCCCGGCACCGACGCTACGCAATGCACTGCAAGTTGCCGACTGTACCGGGCTTAAGCCGGTAAGCCACGCCCCCATCGCGCGGGCATGTTCAATAAAACAAATGGCGGTGCTATGCCATGAGAAGTAACAGCGGCCCCAGCGCAAAAGGTAACGAAGTGTTGCGTCTGCTGAAGAGGTGGCAGTAAGCATTGCGTGTTGTCAACTGTACCAGGCTAAAGCCGGTAAGCCCCGCCCCCACCCAATGGACGTGGCCAATCATACCAGGCTTAAGCCGCGAGCCACGCCCCCTGCGCCGACCCAATGCTATGTAATTCACTGCAATGCAATTGGTTTTTTGCCCTTAGTGGGAGTTGAACCCAGGACCCCAGCGCTGCAAGGCTACTGTGCTAACCACTGAGCCACCGTGCTGCCTCTACTCCAAAGCAATTTAAATGAGGGCATGTTTGAAAAAAACAAGTGGCGGTGCTATGTCATGAAAAGTAGCAGCCGCTTCAGCGCCAAAGGAAATGATGGGTTGCGTCTGCTGAAAAGGTGACAGTAAGCATTGCATGTTGCCATAGTTGCACACTGTACCTGGCATGACGCGGTAAGCCCCGCCCCATGGCGGTAAGCCCCGCCCCCGGCACCGACGCTACGCAATGCACTGTATGTTGCCGACTGTACAGGGGCTTAAGCGGTAAGCCCGCCCCATCGCGGTAAGCCCGCCCCCGGCGCCGACGCTATGCAATGCACTGCATGTTTCCATCTGTACCGGGCTTAAGCCGGTAAGCCCCGCCCCATCGCGGTAAGCCCCGCCCCCCGGCACCGACGCTACGCAGACGCACTGCAAGTTGCTGACTGTACCGGGCTTAAGCCGGTAAGCCCCGCCCCCATCGCGGTAAGCCCCGCCCCGGCACCGACGCTACGCAATGCACTGCAAGTTGCCGACTGTACCGGGCTTAAGCCGGTAAGCCACGCCCCCATCGCGCGGGCATGTTCAATAAACAAATGGCGGTGCTATGCCATGAGAAGTAACAGCGGCCCCAGCGCAAAAGGTAACGAAGTGTTGCGTCTGCTGAAGAGGTGGCAGTAAGCATTGCGTGTTTGTCAACTGTACCAGGCTAAAGCCGGTAAGCCCGCCCCCACCCAATGGACGTGGCCAATCACACCAGGCTTAAGCCGGCGAGCCACGCCCCCTGCGCCGACCCAATGCTATGTAATTCACTGCAATGCAATTGGTTTTTTGCCCTTAGTGGGAGTTGAACCCAGGACCCCAGCGCTGCAAGGCTACTGTGCTAACCACTGAGCCACCGTGCTGCCTCTACTCCAAAGCAATTTAAATGAGGGCATGTTTAAAAAACAAGTGGCGGTGCTATGTCTTGAAAAGTAGCAGCCGCTTCAGCGCCAAAGGAAATGATGGGTTGCGTCTGCTGAAAAGGTGACAGTAAGCATTGCATGTTGCCATAGTTGCACACTGTACCTGGCATGACGCGGTAAGCCCCGCCCCATCGGGGTTATGCCCCGCCCCCGGCACCGACGCTACGCAATGCACTGCAAGTTGCCGACTGTACCGGGCTTAAGCCGGTAAGCCCCGCCCCATCGCGGTAAGCCCCGCCCCCCGGCACCGACGCTACGCAACGCACTGCAAGTTGCCGACTGTACCGGGCTTAAGCCGGTAAGCCCCGCCCCCATCTCGGTTAGCCCCCGCCCCCCGGCACCGACGCTACGCAATGCACTGCAAGTTGCCGACTGTACCGGGCTTAAGCCGGTAAGCCACGCCCCCATCGCGCGGGCATGTTCAATAAAACAAATGGCGGTGCTATGCCATGAGAAGTAACAGCGGCCCCAGCGCAAAAGGTAACGAAGTGTTGCGTCTGCTGAAGAGGTGGCAGTAAGCTTTGCGTGTTGTCAACTGTACCAGGCTAAAGTCGGTAAGCCCCCGCCCCCACCAAATGTACGTGGCCAATCATACCAGGCTTAAGCCAGCGAGCCACGCCCCCTGCGCCGACCCAATGCTATGTAATTCACTGCAATGCAATTGGTTTTTGCCCTTAGTGGGAGTTGAACCCAGGACCCCAGCGCTGCAAGGCTACTGTGCTAACCACTGAGCCACCGTGCTGCCTCTACTCCATAGCAATTTAAATGAGGGCATGTTTGAAAAACAAGTGGCGGTGCTATGTCATGAAAAGTAGCAGCCGCTTCAGCGCCAAAGGAAATGATGGGTTGCGTCTGCTGAAAAGGTGACAGTAAGCATTGCATGTTGCCATAGTTGCACACTGTACCTGGCATGACGCGGTAAGCCCCGCCCCCATGGCGGTAAGCCCCGCCCCGGCACCGACGCTACGCAATGCACTGTATGTTGCCGACTGTACAGGGCTTAAGCCGGTAAGCCCCGCCCCCATCGCGGTAAGCCCCGCCCCCGGCGCCGACGCTATGCAATGCACTGCATGTTTCCATCTGTACCGGGCTTAAGCCCGTAAAGCCCCCGCCCCATCGCGGTAAGCCCCCGCCCCCCGGCACCGACGCTACGCAAACGCACTGCAAGTTGCCGACTGTACCGGGCTTTAGCCGGTAAGCCCCGCCCCCATCGCGGTAAGCCCCGCCCCCGGCACCGACGCTACGCAATGCACTGCAAGTTGCCGACTGTACCGGGCTTAAGCCGGTAAGCCCCGCCCCATCGCGGTAAGCCCCGCCCCCCGGCACCGACGCGCTACGCAACGCACTGCAAGTTGCCGACTGTACCGGGCTTATACCGGTAAGCCACGCCCCCATCGCGGTAAGCCCCGCCCCCGGCACCGACGCTACGCAATGCACTGCAAGTTGCCGACTGTACCGGGCTTAAGCCGGTAAGCCACGCCCCCATCGCGCGGGCATGTTCAATAAAACAAATGGCGGTGCTATGCCATGAGAAGTAACAGCGGCCCCCAGCGCAAAAGGTAACGAAGTGTTGCGTCTGCTGAAGAGGTGGCAGTAAGCATTGCGTGTTGTCAACTGTACCAGGCTAAAGCCGGTAAGCCCGCCCCCACCCAATGGACGTGGCCAATCATACCAGGCTTAAGCCGGCGAGCCACGCCCCCTGCGCCGACCCAATGCTATGTAATTCACTGCAATGCAATTGGTTTTTTGCCCTTAGTGGGAGTTGAACCCAGGACCCCAGCGCTGCAAGGCTACTGTGCTAACCACTGAGCCACCGTGCTGCCTCTACTCCAAAGCAATTTAAATGAGGGCATGTTTGAAAAACAAGTGGCGGTGCTATGTCATGAAAAGTAGCAGCCGCTTCAGCGCCAAAGGAAATGATGGGTTGCGTCTGCTGAAAAGGTGACAGTAAGCATTGCATGTTGCCATAGTTGCACACTGTACCTGGCATGACGCGGTAAGCCCCGCCCCATGGCGTAAGCCCCGCCCCCGGCACCGACGCTACGCAATGCACTGTATGTTGCCGACTGTACAGGGCTTAAGCCGGTAAGCCCCGCCCCATCGCGGTAAGCCCCGCCCCCGGCGCCGACGCTATGCAATGCACTGCATGTTTCCATCTGTACCGGGCTTAAGCCGGTAAGCCCCGCCCCATCGCGGTAAGCCCCGCCCCCCGGCACCGACGCTACGCAACGCACTGCAGTTGCCGACTGTACCGGGCTTAAGCCGGTAAGCCCCGCCCCCATCGCGGTAAGCCCGCCCCCGGCACCGACGCTACGCAATGCACTGCAAGTTGCCGACTGTACCGGGCTTAAGCCGGTAAGCCCCGCCCCATCGCGGTAAGCCCCCGCCCCCGGCACCGAAAACAATACGCAATGCCTGCATAGTTGCCGACTGTACCGTCTTATCGGTAAGCCCCGCCCCTCGCGGTAAGCCCGCCCCCCTGCACCGCACGCTCACGCACGCACTGCAAGTTGCCGACTGTACCGGCTTAAGCCGTAAGCCCCGCCCCCATCGCGGTAAGCCCCGCCCCCGGCACCGACGCTACGCAATGCACTGGCAGTTGCCGACTGTACCGGGCTTAAGCCGTAGCCACGCCCCCCATCGCGCGGGCATGTTCAATAAAACAAAGGGCGGTGCTATCCATGAATAGTACCAGCGGTGCCACCAGCGCAAAAGGTAACGAAGTGTTTTGCTTCTGCTGAAGAGGTGGCAGTAAGCATTGCTGTTGTCATACTTGTACCAGGGCTAAAGCCCGGTAAGCACCGACCCCACCCAATGGACGTGGCCAATCATACAGGGCTTAAGCCGGCGAGCC
>NW_027209305.1:0-27964 GCF_027789765.1 Dendropsophus ebraccatus
CACACACACCAGTCCTCTCCCCCTGTATACAGACCCTACACACCAGTCCTCTTCCCTGTATACAGCCCGCCCCCACACCAGTCCTCTCCCCCTGTATACAGACCCTACACACCAGTCCTCTCCCCCTGTGTACAGACCCCACACACACCAGTCCTCTCCCCTGTATACAGACCCCACACACACCAGTCCTCTTCCCTGTATACAGACCCCACACACCAGTCCTCTCCCCCTCTATAAAGACCCCACACACACCAGTCCTCTCCCCCTGTATACAGACCCCACACACACACCAGTCCTCTCCCCCTGTATACACCCCCCACACACACCAGTCCTCTCCCCCTGTATACAGACCCTACACACCAGTCCTCTCCCTGTATACAGACCCCACACACCAGTCCTTTCCCCCTGTATACAGACCCCACACACACCAGTCCTCTCCCCTGTATACAGACCCCACACACACCAGTCCTCTCCCCTTGTATACAGACCCCACACACCAGTCCTCTCCCCCTGTATACAGACTACACACACCAGTCCTCTCCCCTGTATACAGACCCCACACACCAGTCCTCTCCCCTGTATAAAGACCCCCACACACCAGTCCTCTCCCCCTGTATACAGACCCCACACACCAGTCCTCTCCCCTGTATACAGACCCCACACACACCAGTCTTCTCCCCTGTATACAGACCCCACACACCAGTCCTCTCCCCTGTATACAGACCACACACACCAGTCCTCTCCCCTGTATACAGACCCCACACACCAGTCCTCTCCCCTGTATACAGACCCCACACACCAGTCCTCTCCCCTGTATACAGACCCCACACACCCGTCCTCTCCCCTGTATACAGACCCCACACACCAGTCCTCTCCCCTGTATACAGACCACACACCAGTCCTCTCCCCCTGTATGCAGACCCCACACACCAGTCCTCTCCCCTGTATACAGACCACACACCAGTCCTCTCCCCCTGTATGCAGACCCCACACACCCGTCCTCGCCCCCTGTATGCAGACCCCACACACCAGTCCTCTCCCCCTGTATGCAGACCCCACACACCAGTCCTCTCCCCCTGTATGCAGAACACACACACCAGTCCTCTCCCCCTGTATAAAGACCCCACACACCAGTCCTCTCCCCCTGTATACAGACCCCACACACCAGTCCTCTCCCCCTGTATACAGCCCCTCCCACACACCAGTCCTGTATACAGACCCCCCCCCCCCCCACACCGGTCCTCTCCCCCCCTGTATACAGACCCCACACACCAGTCCTCTCCCCCCTGTATACAGACCACACACACACCAGTCCTCTCCCCCTGTAGACAGACCACACACACCAGTCCTCTCCCCCTGTATACAGACCCCACACACACCAGTCCTCTCCCCTGTATACAGACCCCACACACACCAGTCCTCTCCCCTGTATACAGACCCCACACACACCAGTCCTCTCCCCTGTATACAGACCCCACACACCAGTCCTGTTCCTTGTACAGACAATGGTGTATTACACCAAAGGTTTCCTGGCCGTTACGTCTGATAATCATTTGGTGTAATAATCCATGTTATCAGCTGATTGTGGTCTTCAAACTGGTCGAGTAATCCAGATCACGATAGTGCTGCTGTCTACAATGGGCAGCTTGAACAATCTAAGGATTTTTTGGGCTGCCCCTCCCGCAGCTGCCCGCAGTTCCCCCAGTCACTGTCTGTGTGTGTAATAACACAGAAAATGTGCAGGGAACAAAGGGGAAGCGAGCACTGACCTAAAACATCGCCGCTCGTTTTCACCTCTTAATCATGCTGTGTAATATGACCCGCTCAGGGAGAAGCTCAGAAGAGAGGATACGCTCAGAGGAGAGGATACATACTAGACTGTATACCCTGCAGTTAGAAAAGAGAACATTCTAGACCAGAGATGTCAAACTCAGGCCCTCCAGCAGTTGCAGAACTACAATTCCCACCATGTCTGGACAAGTAAGGCATGATGGGAAATGTAGTCTGTAACAGCCGAGGGATGAAGTCTGACACCTGTGGTCTAGACCTTTCAAAACTGCACTTGCTAGAATGTATGCCCTCTCAGAGGAGAGGATACACCTAGTGGAGATGCCCTCTCAGAGGAGAGGGTACACCTGGTGGAGATGCCCTCTCAGAGGAGAGGATACACTCCAGACATTTCAGTACTAAACATTCTAGAATGTATGCCCTCTCAGAGGAGAGGATACTCGATGGACTTTACATTACTAGGCTATGTTCACACATAAAACACAGCACTCGGTTTTGGTCGAAGAAAGAATGACCGAAATACTATGTGTGAACATAGCCCTAAACATGCTAGGATGCATACCCTGCAGTGAGAAACTCAGAGGAGAGGATACATTCTAGACACTTCAGTACTGAACATGCTAGAATGTATCCTCTCCTCTGAGTGTATCCTCTTTTCTGAGTTTCTCACTGCAGGGGATACATTTAGCATGTTCAGTACTGAAATGCCTAGAATGTATCCTTCTCCTCTGACTATATCCTCTCCTTTGAGTTTCTCACTGCAGGGGATACATTCTAGCATCTTCAGTACTGAAATGGCTAGAATGTATCCTCTCCTCTGAGTATATCCTCTCCTCTGAGTTTCTCACTGTAGGGGATACATTCTAGCATTTTCACTACTGAACATGCTAGAATGTATCCTCTCCTTTGAGGCTCTCACTGTAGGGGAAACATTCTAGCATGTTCAGTACTAAAATGGCTAGAATGTATCCTCTCCTCTGAGTATATCCTCTCCTTTGAGGCTCTCACTGTAGGGGATACATTCTAGCATCTTCAGTACTGAAATGGCTAGAATGTATCCTCTTCTCTGAGTATATCCTCTCCTCTGAGTTTCTCACTGTAGGGGATACATTCTAGCATTTTCACTACTGAACATGCTAGAATGTATCCTCTCCTTTGAGGCTCTCACTGTAGGGGAAACATTCTAGCATGTTCAGTACTAAAATGGCTAGAATGTATCCTCTCCTCTGAGTATATCCTCTCCTTTGAGGTTCTCACTGTAGGGGAAACATTCTAGCATCTTCAGTACTGAAATGGCTAGAATGTATCCTCTTCTCTGAGTGTCTCACTATAGGGGATTCATTATAGTGCCTAGAATGTATCCTCTCCTCTGAGAGGGTATATATTTTAGACATTTCAATACTAAACATGATAGAATGTATCCCCTGCAGAAACTCAAAGGAGAGGATATATTCAGAGGAGAGGATACATTCTAGCCATTTCAGTACTGAAGATGCTAGAATGTATCCCCTACAGTGAGACACTCAGAGGAGAGGATACACTCAGAGGAGAGGATACATTCTAGCCATTTCAGTACTGAAGATGCTAGAATGTATCCCCTACAGTGAGAGCCTCAAAGGAGAGGATACATTCTAGCATTTTCACTACTGAAGATGCTAGAATGTATCCTCTACAGTGAGAAACTCAAAGGAGAGGATACATTCTAGGCTCTACCGTGCCGCACAGGCCGTCTGCTTCAACTTCCTCTCTCACATCTGACGTCATTTCCTGCAGGGGATCAGCTTCCTGGAGGAGAGAGGAGAAGAAGTTGCCCCACGCTGCAGCACTGAGAGGCTGCTGACTGAGGTGTCAGTCAGAGGGGGGCCCGGGCCTGTCATCTGCCCCCTGCTGGGCTGTGTGAGGAGGCAACCAAGTCTCCCTCCCCCTCACAGTGATTTCATCATCTCCTTCCTGCTCTGCAGTCGGAGGGGCAGGGGAGAACCATGCTGGCTGTGAGGGAGGAGGACCTGCCAGGACCAGAGAACTAAGGAGCTTAGTGATGAGAAGTAAGTGATTGTATGTGTATGTGTAAGTGTGTTACTATATGGAGTGTGTTCAAGTGTGTAATGTACACAGTATATGTGTGTACAGTATATAGTGTATGCATGCCTCTAGTATGTTATGATGTATGTATATGTGTGTACAGTATATAGTGTATGCATGCCTCTAGTATGCTTATGATGTATGTATATGTGTGTACAGTATATAGTGTATGCATGCCTCTAGTATGTTTATGATGTATGTATATGTGTGTACAGTATATAGTGTATACATGCCTCTGTAGTATGTTTATGATGTATGAATATATGTATAGTGTGTGTGTGTGTGTAGATGTGTGAATAGTGTATACATGCCTCTGTAGTATGTTTATGATGTATCAATATATGTATAGTGTGTTTGTGTATTTGTATGTACAGTTTATAGTGTATACATGCTTCTGTAGTATGCTTATGATATATTGTATGCATGTATGTGCAGTAGGCATATGTGTATATAATTTTATGTTTGTATAGAATGTTCTCATATATGATATGCATGTGTATAATAAAATTGTGCCTTCTTATTCTGACATATTGCACATACAGTATTACATATTTTTTGTATATGCAATATGGCAGAATATGAAAACACATTTTTTGTATGAAGGAGATGCTGTCCTATTTTATAGTCTCCATTGTGTGACAGGGATGCCATGGGTTGGTTGTAGTGTGCCCATCCCAGGGTATCGGCAGTACACAGCGCTACAGAAAGTGTATGCTGCCAGTGTTAGACACATTGCGCTGACATGTGACCATACCTGAACTGTAGCGTCAGCACAATCTGTTTAATGCCGGCTACATGTGTAAGTACGTATGTATATATATATATATGTATGTATGCACAGTGTGTGCTGGGTGTTTACACCACTGGAATAATCTGTAATAATCTGTAGTTAAAGGGGTAGTGCGGCGGTAAACAATTATTCACAGAATAACACACATTACAAAGTTTTACAACTTTGTAATGTATGTTATGTCTGTGAATGGCCCCCTTCCCCGTGTCCCACCACCCCCACCTGTGTACCCGGAAGTGTGGTGCGCTATACATACCTGTCACGTGCCGACTCGTCTCCGATCTTCAGTCATCAGATGCTCAGCCGCGAATGGCTGAGCACAGTTATGCTCAGCCAATCGCGGCTGAGCATCTGGTGACACTGAAGAGGGCGGCCGGCACTCAGGACGGTCGGAGGGATTCGGCCCGGCCGTCCGAAGACGACATCGCTGACTGAAGATCGGAGACGAGTCGGCACGTGACAGGTATGTATAGCGCACCACACTTCCGGGTACACAGGTGGGGGTGGTGGGACACGGGAAAATGGGCCATTCACAGACATAACATACATTACAAAGTTGTATAACTTTGTAATGTGTGTTATTCTGTGAATAATTGTTTACCGCCAGACTACCCCTTTAAATGTGACTGTAAATATATGTAGGATTCCATAGACAAAAGTCCAGCACTTTCTTCCTATGTAATTATATTCACATCTTTATTGTAACTCCCTGATACAAGACGCCATCACCATCACATGATGCAGTTGTTGGTAACAAGGGTGTCTTACATTATGGATCTGTTATGAAGCTGTGAATTCTAATACACCAGAACGAGGTGCTGGACTTTTGTCTGTCAGGCTATGTTCACACACACTTTTTTGAGCCATAAGCCGCATTCACACGTTCCGTGTTCTGCACGGAACATGAATGTGGAATGCCTGTAACGGACTCTCCCCCGCCCGGACAGCATCTGTGATAAGATGCTGGGAGCGGGGGAACTGTACAGATATGCGCCGCACTGTAATGACAAAGCCGCACGGCTGCTTCATTACAGCATATCTGTACAGTTCCCCCGCTCCCAGCATCTTATCACAGATGCTGTCCGGGCGGGGGGAGAGTCCGTTACAGGCATTTCACATCCGTGTTCTGCACAGAACACGGACGTGTGAATGCGACCATACAGTAGCTGCTCATAAAGTCCTAAAAGGTCCATAACAGTTTATTATGTTCAATTAAACTTGATATTAAAATGGCTGTTTGCGCACACATGTAGTGACTTTATGGTCATAATCATCACTACAGAATTTAAAAGGATAATCCAGAATTAGAAAAACATGGTTGTTTTCTTCCAAAAACAGCGCCACCCTGACCTCAGGTTGTGTGTGTTATTGTATTAGAACTCAGCTCCATTCACTTCCCTGGAAATAAGCTGCCTCTTTGCAAAGTGACACTAGTTGAGGGGCTATGCAGCTTTTAATATATCATCCGGTCATCAGTATTGTTCTATGGATAGTAGTCTGCAGCTACTACAGTATAGGCAGGGCCTGTGTGGGCCGCCATAGCCATACACTTCATATATTGGTGACCTGGAGTGTATTTTTAATAGTGTCACCTTCATCTTCATGTTAAATTTATTATTTTATTGGGTATTAACAAACACAATTTTTTAATAATAGGGTCACGTCCAAGGTGTGAGTGGGGCATTGGCCCTTTTGTTAGGGAGGCCCCAGACACTTTGGCAAAGGTTACTTTGTGAAGCAATACACTTGGGTATGATGCTGGAACAAGGATCCTAAAATGTTTGTCTGGTAGATCCTACAGAGGGGAGTCACGGCCGGAGAAGTCTTCATGATAGGCGAGCAAGAAAAAGAGAACAACTTTAGCAAAAACGTCACTTGCAATTCATGCAGAGAAGACGCCTCCTGTAAGTCACTGGATGTAATTGCACTATAAGCACTCCTTTTATAATCATCCTTTTTATTACCAGCTGAAGTGTCACAGTGACAGCCGCAGCACCGCCATGTATGTAAATCAGTCAGAGCAGGAAGGCTCCTCCTCTGTGACACTTCAGCTGGTAAAGAAAAAGGATGATTATTAAAGTTTACACTGGACTAAAAGTCCTGTCACTGATACTGTATCTCCCCCGCACCTTTCTACAGCTCTGTACCTAGTATGGACCTCACAGATTCCCGTACATACCTAATCTATTGCGGATTTGGTGCTGCTGAAATACATAAATATGCACAAAAGATTTTTTCTTTTTTATGTGTTGATGGTAGGGTTCAATATTTAAGGAAGTAGTGAGTAGTGAGTAGAATTCGCTACAGCATGTATAGTACAATGCTATCTCTAATTTATAAGGAAGGATATGGTATGTGGGCTGCTGAGGTTTGAGTGCCAGGGCTGATTTTAAGTCCCAGTCCGGCCCTGCTGGAGCAGGTGGATGTTATTCTATGTTTACCTATATATCTCCCAGAATCTATCTATCTATCTATCTATCTATCTATCTATCTATCTATCTATCGGTGTGTTTACACAGACAGAGTTATCTGACAGATTTTTGAAGCCAAAACCAGGAACAGACTATAAACAGGGAACAGGTCACAAAGGAGAGACTGAGATTTCTCCTCTTTTCAAATCCAAAACCTGTCAGATTTATCTGCCTGTGTAAACGCACCATATCTCCCAGTAATACATAGGATTAGTGTCTGATCTGGGACAGCAGGATGTGAGAGAGTATTACTACAGCCAGGGCTGGCTCCAGGTTTTTGTGGGCTCTTGGGCGACCAAGCCTCAGCGGGCCCCTCATTTACACACTATGCACAATAACGTGAGACACCACTAACATATACAAACATACATTATTGACCTAGATACTGATCGACTGACTGACACACTCGGACACTGACACACAGCAGTTACAGCTCAGTCTTCTCCCTCTTCCTCTCTGTCGGGCTGCTCTCCACACTGAGAGGTTGAGGACCTTAAGGTCATGTGATCAGGTCCTTCACCCTTTTCTCTCTCTGTGCAGGTCCTGCTCCGTCTCCTGTGTCTTCTGATGTTCAGTGCACACCCTGGACTGCAGTGAGCGGGCCGAACATCAGAAAACCGGGCCCCTCTCCCTCTCTGGGCCCCTAGAGATGCTTTGGGACCCGGCACTTGCCCAGGTAAGCCCTGTGCTGACGCCGGCTCTGACTACAGCTCCTTCATGCTTTGTCGCCCAGCTTTCCCAGACTCCTACAATGACTATACAATCCCTGGGCTGCAGGGTTCTGGGAAAGCTGGGTGCCCTCATTCATATCCTGTATATTTTCACCTTCTTTTTTGGGTTATTTTCAGCCTGGAAACAAGGTGAGATGTAAATGAGCTGAATCGTTTTCACCAAGGAGACACTGCACAGATTTTATTTTACACAATTAGATATAGAAGATAAAACCGGATCCTTTATTTCCCGGTGAGCCCGTGCTGGAGCGGTGGCCATGTGGGCAGTCGCCTAGGGGCATCTTTCCAGGCACCCCCGCACCATTACTTATTAAAGACGAGGATTGGGAGTATTGATCCTGCAGCTTCATTGAACTTGTCACATCTCATCCTAGAGGTGTACACTGAGCGATTTTTAAAGATTAACAATTAACGATCGCAAACGAGATATATGTTTATCGTTAACCTGAAATTTTTCACCACACGTTATTGCGATCGTTACTATGATCGTTTATTCCTTCTGATCCCAGAAAAACAATGAACAATGTACAATTACAGTGAATGATTAGTGAAAAAATGCGGAACTTGAGCGAACGAACGTGGAATTACAGCGAACGATTAGCGAACAATTAACGATAATTTTAGGTTTAGATCTAAATCAACGATTAACGACATACAAATGATTTTTCGATCGTTGCCTGCAATTACACTGAACGTTTATTGTTTAAATTCGAACGAATTAATGATTTTTCGCATTTCACATTACTGATCCTGTACAGATCCTGAGCTACATCCTGTATTATATTCCAGAGCTGCACTTACTATTCTGCTGGTGAGGTCACTGTGTACATGCATTACTTATCCTGTACTGATCCTGAGTTACGTCCTGTATTAAGCTATGTTCACACAAAGGATGTTTCCGTAAAAGTACGGCAGTTGTTGAAATCGGCAACAACGGCCATACTTTGTACGGAAACATACGTTGCCTTTTCTTCTATGGGATCTCGGCTGGAGCATATACACATAGGGGGAGATTTATGAAAGGGTGTAAATATACACCTGGTGTAAACTGCCCACAGCAACCAATCACAGCTCAGCTTTCAGCACTGGTAAAATAGAAGAGGAGCTGTGATTGGCTGCTGTGGACGGTTTACACCAGGTGTATATTTACATCCTTTCATAAATCTCCCCCATAGTATACGATTCAGCTGGGATACCCTGCAGCGCTGCAAAGAACTGACATGTCAGTTTTCTGCGGCCACTATTCAGCCATATCAGTTCACTAAATGAAGCGAGCGGCCCCGGCCGAAGTTTCATTGTGTGCTGTGGGGAGTTCTGATGCGGGCGCACATGGATGCGCCTGCATCAGAACGCTGCGGCGCCAAAGATCTTTTTTTTAGAGACCGACCGGGTCAGGGAACAGCTAGTTTGTTACAGGGTGTGAACATGGCTTTATACTGCAGAGCTGCACTCACTATTCTGCTGGTGAGGTCACCGTGTATTTACATTAAATTACTTATCCTGTACTGATCCCGAGTTATATCCTGTATTATACCCCAGAGCTGCACTCACTATTCTGCTGATGGGGTCACTGTGTACATAACACACAAAAACATAGAAAAATGCAACAGCTCACCGCAATGGCAAGATACAGACCCACTACAAACATGGAAATAGTTAAAAGCAGCCCCCCCCCCCCAACTGCCAAAAAAACTTCCACAAAAATAATGAGGCTCTTGGTTACCACTTGAAAATGGTGTAAACTACCCCACCACGTTACGGTGGCCTCATACCGGGGCAGTCCTATGCTGTGTACATACATTACATAACTGATCCTATACTCATCTTGAGTTGCATCCTGTATCATACCCCAGAGCTGCACTCTCTATTCTGCTGGTGGGGTCACTGTGTACATAAATGACATTACTGATCCTGTACTAATCCTGAGTTACATCCTGTAAACAAAAATTATTCCTGCTGGCTATGGTGGAAAGGAGTCAGATCACACATGAGATGTATGAGGCCCTGCAGACCAGTCATACCCCAGTAGTCCCTGTCCACCCCAGTAGTGTCTGTAATGGAGAACTGAACATGGAGCAATAGAAGAAGGTGACTGGTCTGATGGGTCAGGTTCTCCATTATGTGGACAGCCGGGTGTGTGCTCATCCCTTTCCTGGGGTATAGATGGCACCAGGATTCACTATGGGAAGAGGATAAATCCTTTTAGGACCAGGGAGCGACCTGATATTTCCTGGCAGAAGGTATGCTGAGCCTTGTAGTACTTCCCGATGAGCCTGTAGTTATAAATCTCTGCTACTCTGCTTCTCTATAGGGATTCAGCACTTGGAGCTGTCCGGGGAGCTGGTGCTGAAATCAGGTCTTACTCACCTCTCAGGACTCTGCAGGATCACTATCCTCCAGCCACTAAAACTATCGCTCTCTGTTCACATTTGTGCATTTTATTACATTAAAATTTAAAAATATTACCAAAAATGCAACAATTGATCACAGTTACATCCTGTATTATACTGCAGAGCTGCACTCACTATTGTCTCATATGACTGTATCTATGTGAATAGACCCCAACCGTAAGATTGTAGGTTTGTGAGCTCACTGTATACAAATGTATGATCACTATTATTATCAGTCATGATGTGTCTTCAGTTAGTGCCCCCTAGTGGTGGCCGCAGATGATAAGAATTTTATTGTTGCAGAAAATTTAGAGCTGTAAGCCAAATAAAGGAAGATATGAGAAGTTAGAGTCAGGACCACTCTTTATATGAATAGTAGGAGACTGTTCTGGATGTCTCATCTGTATTAACATTAAGAAATAAGTCAGGGGGGATGATCCTGTCCCAGTGTAGAGGGCTGCAATGACATGAACCTGTCCTAGTGGGGACCGCATTGGGTTCCCTTAGACACCTTCTCTAATATCAGAAGACTAGTCCTTGAATGTTGTTGCTCAGACAAGGTCACAGCATAGCTTTCTATGACATGTAATACTTGAAATGTTTCCCAAGCTGTGTTATGTCTCCTGCTTTATGTTATGTGACTTAGTGATTCTGCAAGGCATGGAAGATATTGGCTGGTGGCCCACCGGCCCTCGGCGTGCGTTCCCCTTCCACAGACGAAAATGTGCCCTGATTGATTTTAATCCGTTAATAACATTTCTGGGTCTGTTACATCCGAGGTTGTGTGGAAGCCGCTCATTATTTATACATGAGTAATGAGATGTCCCAGCATGGTCCTACACTACAGTAGTATTACTCCAGATGTGCTATACAGCTAGAAGACTGCATAGAACTTCTTTTATCCCTATTTAGCATTGCACAGATTAAATATATATAATATAGAAAAAATAATTGGAGAAACTGAGTTACATCCTGTATTATACTGCAGAGCTGCACTCACTATTCTGCTGGTGGGTCACTATGTACATACATTACTTATCCTGTACTGATCCTGAGTTACATCCTGTATTATACTCCAGAGCTGCACTCACTATTCTGCTGGTGGGGTCACTGTGTACATACATTACATTACTGATCCTGTACTGATCCTGAGTTACATCCTGTATTATACTGCAGAGCTGCACTCACTATTCTGCTAATGGGGTCGCTGTGTATATACATTACATTACTTATCCTGTACTGATTCTGAGTTACATCCTGTATTATACTCCATGCCAGCACTCACTATTCTGCTGGTGGGGTCACTGTGTACATAAATTACATTACTTATCCTGTACTGATTCTGAGTTACATCCTGTATTATACTCCAGAGCAGCACTCACTATTCTGCTGCTGGGGTCACTGTGTACATACAGGGCCGTATTTGCCACTAGGCACCCATGGTTCGGTGCCTAGGGCGGCGCTTTGCGGGAGGCGGCACCCGCAGGGAAGCAAATGTTTTTTTTATTAAAAAAATATTTAGAACCCCTGCCGCCATAGGCCCAGGATCTATCACAGGTCGGAAGCTCACAGCTGCAGCCCTGCGGTCCCGAAATTCTCAAGCAGGAGAGAAGTTCGGGTACCGTGAGGCTGTAGCTGTGAGCTTCTGGCCTGTGATAGAGGCTGTCTGTGCTCCCCCTGCCCCCATCTTCTCCCCCTGCCACCCCAGCTGCTCCCCTGCCCCCCATCTTCTCCCCCTGCCACTCCATCTTCTCCTCTGCCACCCCAGCTGCCCCCATCTTCTCCCTGTCACCCCAGCTGCCCCAATCTGCTCCCCCTGCCTGTCACCCAAGCTGCTCCTTCTGCCCCCATCTACTACCACTGCCACTCCAGCTGCTGCCCCTGTCACCCCAGCTGCTCCTCCTGTCCCATCTACTCCCCCTGCCACCCTAGCTGCTCCCCCTGCCCCCCATCTTCTCCCTCTGCCACCCCAGCTGCTCCCCCTTACCCCAGCTGATCCCTCTGCCCCACAGTTGCTCCCCCTTCCCCCATCTTCTGCCACTGCCCCCCAGCTGTTCCCCCTGCCCCTTTCATCCCAGCTGCTCCTCCTGCCCCCATCTACTCCCCGTGCCACCTCAGCTGCTCCCCCTGCCCCCCAGCTGCTCCCTCTGCCCCACAGCTGTTAACCCTGCTCCCCAGCTGCTCCCCCTGCCTCCCCAGATTCTACCCCTGGTGACCGATGCGACCCCCTATAGCTACACCACTGGTTTGCAGTAGTGTACTGACACAGCCCCGCGGTCACTACAGTACACTAGCGCAAACTTTTAAACTAGGACCCAACTACAAGAGCTGCAAGTACTACAACTCCCAGCATATATCCTGAGGGCTGCAGACTGTAAGTAAATGCTGGGAGTTGTAGTGCCTGTAGCTGTTGTAGTTGGGTCCTAGGTGCATCATACACTGGATGCTTTGTGGCATATAAGAATACATAGATCTGTGGGGGCTCAGTGTAGAGGAGAGACCCCAGAACAGCACTAATAGGGGAAAGAACAAAAACATCTACCCCTACCCTATTAGTGATGTTCTGGGGTCACTTCCCTACACTGAGCCCCCACAGATCTATGTATTCTTATATGCCACAAAGCATCCAGTGTATAGGACCCAACTACAACTGTTGCAGGCACTACAACTCCCAGCATGTACTGACAGTCTGCAGCCCTCAGGATATGCTGGGAGTTGTAGTACAGTAGTACAATCCTCTGATAACTACCGCTGTAGACAGATGTATTGCTGGACCTTCAGGGCTGATGCTTGTCACCCACAGATTGCAGCCACTAGGAGACTCTGCACACACTGATTTATTAAAGTGTTGTTCTCTCAGAGACTACAACTCCCAGCATACCCTGAGAGCTGGTTTCAGCCAATCAGTGGGTAAAGTAGCACTTAGCTGCTGATAAGTCAACATCTTGACCTGAATACAAACTTCGGGGGAAAATGCAGACCCGAATAACGGCCAAAGTCTCAAAGACTTTCACACTGAAAGGCAAAAATGCTATGCGTCACATTGACGCCCAAAAAAACCTATGTGTAAGGGCACCCTTAGAGTGTCAAGTAGCCTAGCCACAAAGATTCAGAATAGATAAAAACTTTTTCTAAGGAAGAAGGAGAAAAAAATTATTTGTCAAATTAAAATGAGGTGGAGTAAGAATAATATGGAATGCGAAGGATTGGTTAGGTCTCCTTACTCACAAACAAAAAGAATTTGCAGGATTCATGGAAGTTTAGAATTCCAGAAGTTTAAAAATTTTCCAGAGTTTCTAAAACTATCAAATCAGGGATTCCGTAAGGAGAAAGGTTATACAGTAATGGATTTATTCATGGAGGGTAGTCTTAAAGTGTAACTATCATTTTGGTCTGGTGCCAGCCCCTTGGGTTCTCAGCAGCCGGACCCTGACCGATCTGCACTTATTTTCAATTGAAACATGCTGACAAAAGGATAAAAGACTCTGAGGTTGCACAGAGTGACGGTATTATTAAAATCCAAACACTACAAGGTGAAGACAGATTATATACGTTACATTTCTTCTGGGCATGTGCCCAACTGAGAAAATATTGGGAAGAAATTGTGTCTATTCTGGTGGGAAAAAAGGTATTGCAGGGAGCTCCCCCCCTTAAGAGGGCAATATTAGGGAAAGAAATGGTCCAGGGGAGGAGTAGTACCCTGGGTGGGCTTGGCTGAACATTGCAGGGGTCCATTTACACAGAAAGATTATCTGACAGATTATCTGACAAAGATTTGAAGCCAAAGCCAGAAACAGACTATAAACAGAGATCAGGTCATAAAGGAAAGCCTGAGATTTCTCCTTTTTTCAAATCCATTCCTGGCTTTGGCTTCAAATCTTTAGCAGATAATCTGGCAGATAATCTTTCTGTGTAAATGGGTACTAAGGGTGGTTTAGAATTATCTGAAGGGGTCTAGGTGATTGTTGGAGCTGTGCTATATGTTCACCTGGGTGGGACTGGGCAAATATTGGAGCTGACTTATATAATCATGTAAGTAGGCCTAGGTTAACACTGAAACAGTAACTATAACTATCTATGATTGCCGAGATGAAAGTGGGAACTGTGCTATTTAGCCCTCTAGTTCGGCCTAGGTGATTGTTGGAGCTGTGCTCTGTGATCATCTGGGTGGGCCTATGGGAATATTAGAGTCAGGCCATACAACCATCTAGGTGGGCCTAGGTGAGCAATAGAACTGTGCTATACACGTATATAAGTGGGCCTGTTTACAGGCAGAATTGTGTGGCACAATCTCTAAAGGTTTTAAAGGGGTTATCCTGCGAAAATCAACTGATGTCATAAAGTTATACAGATTTGTAATTTACTTCTTTTAAAAAATCTCAAGTCTTCCCATACTTATTAGTTGCTGTATGTCCTGCAGGAATTGGTGTTTTATTTTCAGGCTGACACAATGCTCTCTGCTGTCCTCTCTGGCCAAGACAGGAACTCTCTCTCTCGGTTTCTATGAATCCCCATAGAAAACCTCTCCTGCACTGGACAGTTCCTGTCTCGGCCAGAGATGTCAGCAGAGAGCACTGCCTCAGTCTGAAAATAAAACATTTCCTGCAGGACATACAGCAGCTAATGAGTTAAGTATCAGCTAAGTATCAGCTAAGTATGAGAAGACTTGAGATTTTTTGATAGAGGTAAATTACAAATCTATATAACTTTCTGACACCAGTTGATATGAAAGAAAAAGATTTTTGCTGGACAACCCCTTTAAGAAAATACTAGAACTTCAGTATAGAATCATCTAAGCGAGTCCTGCTGAATACTTATATCGAATGCTTAAGATCTTGGAGAAAAACTGAAATACAGCTACAGACTGTATAGTTTGAGATGACGCTAACACTTAAGGAGAATCCTTAAAATAGGAATAGACAAAAGGAAAAAGGAATTTAGGCAGAAGGAAAGAGATGCAGAGGGTCAGGTATTAGAGAAGGAAGAAGAGTACCCCCAAGTGATATGATTTACTCAATGAGACCCCAAGGACTAAGATCCCACTGCAGCCATAGGCTCTGTCAGCAGCTCCTTTCCAGATCAGATCCCTCAATAACAATGTGACTGACCTGTATGTCCCAGTTATTATGCTTCCTTCTCAAATATTAGTGTCCCCTGTAGCCATTAGTAAGGCCCCTCCCCCAGTAACAGTGCCCCCTGTAGCCATTAGTAATGCCCCTCCCCCAGTAACAGTGCCCCCTGTAGCCATTAGTAATGCCCCTTCCCCAGTAATATGGAGCCCTGTAGCCATTAGTAATGCCCCTTCCCCAGTAACAGTGCCCCCTGTAGCCATTAGTAATGCCCCTTCCCCAGTAATATGGACCCCTGTAGCCATTAGTAATGCCCCTTCCCCAGTAATATGGACCCCTGTAGCCATTAGTAATGCCCCTTCCCCAGTAATATGGACCCCTGTAGCCATTAGTAATGCCCCTTCCCCATTAATATGGAGCCCTGTAGCCATTAGTAATGCCCCTTCCCCAGATACAATACCCCTATAACCAGATACAATGCCCCTATAACCAGATACAATACCCCTATAACCAGATACAATGCCCCTATAACCAGATACAATGCCCCTATAACCAGATACAATACCCCTATAACCAGATACAATACCCCTATAACCAGATACAATGCCCCTATAACCAGATACAATGCCCCTATAACTAGATACAATACCTCTATAACCAGATACAATAACTCTATAACCAGATACAATACCCATATAACCAGATACAATACCCCTATAACCAGATACAATGCCCCTATAACCAGATACAATGCCCCTATAACCAGATACAATGCCCCTATAACTAGATACAATACCTCTATAACCAGATACAATACCTCTATAACCAGATACAATACCCATATAACCAGATACAATGCCCCTATAACCAGATACAATACCCCTATAACCAGATACAATACCCCTATAACCAGATACAATACCCCTATAACCAGATACAATGCCCCTATAACCAGATACAATGCCCCTATAACCAGATACAATGCCCCTATAACCAGATACAATACCCCTATAACCAGATACAATACCCCTATAACTAGATACAATGCCCCTATAACCAGATACAATATCCCTTGTTACTAGATATACTACCTGGATCAAATTCCATGTCTGCTATAGCCAGATACAATGTGCCCCAGTTGGAATGACCCTTACCACTAGATACGCCCCCCATAACAAAACACAATTGGGGACATTTATTAAGTCCAGCGTTTTTTACGCCGGACTTATAAATGTCCCCGCATCTCCGGCGCTACGGAGATTTATGTAGAGGTGGACCGCCTCTCCATAAATCCCGTGCGCGTTGGTGCGCACAGCCGAAAACTTACGCCACCTGAAAGGTGAAGTAGGTTTTCGGCGTATCTTTTAGTGTTAAAAATGATAAACCGCGCCCCCAGTTCTGCCCCCTCCACACCCCCCTCCCCGCCCCCCGGCGTACCCGGTGGAAAGGGGCGATTTGCAAATATTTTATTCGCAAGTGGCCGTTTTGCAAATAAAATATTCGCAAATCGCCCATTTCCGCCGAAAAATATGCATTTTTGTAATGATACATGTCGCCCAATGTCTCCTTTAACCATATACATTATGGCCCCTATACCCAGATACAGTGGCCCCTGAAGCCAGAAACAATGCCCTATGTAGCTAGAGAGGCTCTCTGTCGCCATATACAATAACAATAGTAGTTAGCTATGCCCCCTGTAACCAGATGCAATGCCCCATATTGTCACAGGCTGAAGTGTATTGAGTGTAGGAGACTGGACTTCTCCATACACATATTTGTTATAATGGCCGCCTATGGCAAACTGTGCACAATAGTCAAGATGAACATAAACACTAAACCCCAAAAGAGACCTGAACCCTACACAGGCAGAGCAGGCGGGAAAGAAGCGGCAGATATGTAATAATAATCACTTATTACCCTTATATAAAACTATGAATAAAATAGTAATTATATGGGAAAAACTATTCTTATAGGAAGGGAATGCAACCTTTTATCAAATGTATTTTTTTTATTTTTTGAGCAACATTATCAAATATCAGTATAAATCATAAGAAAATACTACAGCCGAGCGCATAGACCAAGATTTTATTCACCCTAATTCCTGCCAATGGCCGACTGTTCATTGTATGGGTAGTACAAGTGTTTGTATCAAGATGTTTAAATAAAGATTATTGAAAATCATGATGTCATTTGTTTACAAACTGGACCCTTCAGAGCTTTATTAGTAGTTGGACTGTAAGTATGCATATCCATTGGCTCCTGGTATTTTTTGTTATTTTCTATTTTTAATCAGTTTTCTCCATGTAATCTTTTATTTTCTCACACACATAGGCGATTTGTGAGAGATTGACGACAGGAGAAGACTTATAGTCATGGAGGAAGAGCTGAAGATCATCTACAGCGAGGAGGACCAGTTCGTGGAGGATACGGACTTTCCTGTTGTCTACGAGGAACATGTGAGTGAGAATTCCCCATCCAGTATAGCAGGGTATAGCAGATAGGATACACTGTGGGATGTTTGTATAGAGATGGGGTTGTGTACATAGTGGGGTGTCCTGTCCAGGAGTATCTGTACCTGTAGATACTCCTCCCTGGTCACATGATCACATAGGTGCCCCCCCCCCCACCCCCATAGGAGACAGTGGTGATGGGAGGAGATGTGTAGAATGGGGAGCTATAAATACCTTACACCCTGTTACTTATTCCCCATGTTCAGCCATTTCCAACTGCCATTTTGCCATGTTCCATGCAGGGGGCGGGGCTTAGTTGGGCCATGATAACTGCTGGGTGGTGGCTGTGGTCTATGGCCGGGCTCATGCACTGTGTGTGTTATGTGATCTCCAGCACCTCTGCGGACATAGGAAGGAATATACTCCTATAAGGTAGAGGGAGAAATCACATAGCACACATAAGCCATGGGCCTGGCCTAAGAATTTATCCAGATGTGCAGTAATATGTGACAATGCTATCACTGGATCAGGGCCTACAGTATGATCTCTAAGGTCAAATAATAAAAAATAATTATAATATATATGGTACAGTATGGGATTTGTAGTTCTGCAACCTGAAGCTCTCCTGGTTGCATAACTACAAGCCCCATCCTCATGTTGTGGTGATGGTACAAGATGGGAGTTGTAATTATGCAACCAGGAATGCTCTAGGTTGTAGAACTACAACTCCCATGATCATGGTGTGGGGACAACACTTTATGGGAGTTGTAGTTTTCCAACTTGAAGCTCTCCTGGTTGCATAACTACAAGCCCATCCTCATGTTGTGGTGACAGTACAAGATGAGAGTTGTAGTTCTGCAATCTGGAGCTCTCCAAGTTGCATCACTACAACTCCCGTCATGTAATGTCACCAAGGCATAATGGGAGTTGTACACAGCTGCTCCTGTGTTATTTTGGTGCGCAACTTGCTATGTGTACTGGCGCACTGGAGTGTTGTTGTGTTTCCCTGCTGTTTCTCTAAATAAAGAATTTAACAGCTGGAGAGTCACAGAGGGGGTGGCAGGGAAGCCTGACGTGATATCCCCCCCCCCATTACACAGCCACTGAGATGCTGACATACAAGAGGGGTGCCGCTGGACATTGTCCCTCTACGGGCTCTACAGGCAGACAGGGAAGCCTGGAGTGTAATCCCCCATCATACAGCACCGCTGACATGTCGCTCGGGTTTGTCAAGGGGGAGGTGCCCTATGGATGAACGGGGCCACCGCTGCTCTTGCACAATGTTCTGAGGATGGCCTATGGAAGGGAAGGCACAACGACTGCTGTACATTGTCCCGGCTATACGGGCAGATGGGGAAGCCTGTAGTGGAATCCTCCCCCCACCACTCGCACGGCAGGGGTGGGGGGGAGGATTCCATGACAGGCTTCCCCATCTGCTTGTAGAGCCGGGACGTTGTCAAGCAGCACAGCTATGGACCCCCGCAGTGCACAGCAGCCCGGCCATCCTCCATAGCGGCCGAGCTGTGAGCGGTAAAGAACTGTGCCGGTCACTCTCCGTGTGTGAGGCAGCATGGAGCTCCGGATTTGCCGCAAATGGAGGAAAGCACTGGAGGAGAGCGCGCTGTAACAAACCCGGCATGGTACAACTATTTATTGATATGTAATTACAAAAATGACCATGTCAGCAGGGTTCTGTGTATTGTCTGCTAGATACGTTCTAAGAATAAATTTTATTTTTTGCATGATGACTGGAGTACTCCTTTAAATAAAAATAAATAAACATATATATATATATATACAGTGTCGGACTGGGGTACCTGGGGCCCACCAGAGGAAATGATCCTTGGGGCCCACCAATAAAAATCCAGTGAGACAGGACATGCTTACCCGACCCTTTCCTTGATTCATCAGTATCTGTGACAACTTCCTAATGAATAACATGTTTTCAGTCGAACTAGAACTCTCAGAATACCCTACACTAAATCTCTCAGGGTATAATGAGAGTTGTAGTTTCTGAGAGGAAGACCCTTTAAAAATAATTGCTATGTAGAGGATCCTGAAGGTCCAGCGATAAATCTCTACAGCGCCAGTTGTTATCATAGGATTGTCTATTCACTGTACTACAAATCCCAACATATTCTAAGAGCTGTAGACTGTCAGTAAATGTTGGGAGTTGTAGTGTCTCCAGCTGTTATAGTTGGAGGATCTTAGGTGTATTGTACACTGGATGCTGTATGGGAGATCAGAATACATAGCCCCCTCTGTGCAGCATCCCCCCAATACATAGCCCCTCTGCGCAGCATCCCCCAATACATAGCCCCTCTGTGCAGCATCCCCCAATACATAACCCCTCTGTGCAGCATCCCCAATACATAGCCCCCCTCTGTGCAGCATCCTCCAATACATAGCCCCTCTGTGCAGCATCCCCCAATACATAGCCCCCTCTGTGCAGCATTCCCCAAAATAGAGCCCCTCTGTGCAGCATCCCCCAATACATAGCCCCTCTGTGCAGCATCCCCCAATACATAGCCCCCTCTGTGCAGCATCCCCCAATACATAGCCCCCTCTGTGCAGCATCCCCCAATACATAGCCCCTCTGTGCAGCATCCCCCACAATACATAACCCCTCTGTGCAGCATCCCCCAATACATAGCCCCCTCTGTGCAGCATCCCCCAAAATATAGCCACACTGTGCAGCATCCCCCAATACATAGCCCCTCTGTGCAGCATCCTCCAATACATAGCAACCTCTGTGCAGCATCCCCCCCAATACATAGCCCGCTCTGTGCAGAATCCTCCAATACATAGCCCCCTCTGTGCAGCATCCCCCAATACATAGCCCCTCTCTGTGCAGCATCCTCCAATACATAGCCCCCTCTGTGCAGCATCCCCCAATACATAGCCCCTCTGTGCAGCATCCCCCAATACATAGCCCCCTCTGTGCAGCGTCCCCCAATACATAGCCCCTCTGTGCAGCATCCCCCAATACATAGCCCCTCTGTGCAGCATCCCCCAGTACATAGCCCCTCTGTGCAGCATCCCCCAATACATAGCCCCTCTCTGTGCAGCATCCCCCAATACATAACCCCCTCTGTGCAGCATCCCCCAACACATAGTCCCTCTGTGCAGCATCCCCACAATACATAGCCCCTCTGTGCAGCATCCCCCAATACATAGCCCCTCTGTGCAGCAGCCCCCAAAATATAGCCCCTCTGTGCAGCATCCCCCAATACTTAGCCCCTCTGTGCAGCATCCCCCAATACATAGCCCCTCTGTGCAGCACCCCCCCCACAATACATAGCCCCCTCTGTGTAGCATCCCCCAAAATATAGCCCCCTCTGTGCAGCACCCCCCCCACAATACATAGCCCCCTCTGTGCAGCATCCCACAATACATAGCCCCTCTGTGCAGCATCCCCCAATACATAGCCCCTCTGTGCAGCATCCCCCACAATACATAGCCCCTCTGTGCAGCATCACCCAATACATAGCCCCCTCTGTGCAGCATCCCCCAATACATAGCCCCCTCTGTGCAGCATCCCCCAATACATAGCCCCCCTCTGTGCAGCATCCCCCAAATATAGCCCTCTGTGCAGCATCCCCCAATACATAGCCCCTCTGTGCAGCATCCCCCCCAAAACATAGCCCCTCTGTGCAGCATCCCCCCATACATAGCCCCTCTGTGAAGCATCCCCCCAATACATAGCCCCTCTGTGCAGCATCCCCCAATACATAGCCCCTCTGTGCAGCATCCCCCAAAATATAGCCCCTCTGTGCAGCATCCCCCAATACATAGCCCCTCTGTGCAGCATCCCCCAAAATATAGCCCCTCTGTGCAGCATCCCCCAATACATAGCCCCTCTGTGCAGCATCCCCCAATACATAGCCCCTCTGTGCAGCATCCCCCAAAATATAGCCCCTCTGTGCAGCATCCCCCAATACATAGCCCCTCTGTGCAGCATCCCCCCAATACATAGCCCTTCTGTGCAGCATCCCCCAATACATAGCCCCTCTGTGCAGCATCCCCCAATACATAGCCCCATCTGTGCAGCATTCCCCAATACATAGCCCCTCTGTGCAGCATCCCCCAATGCATAGCCCCTCTGTGCAGCATCCCCCAATACATAGCCCCTCTGTGCAGCATCCCCCAATACATAGCCCCTCTGTGCAGCATCCCCCCACAATACATAGCCCCTCTGTGCGGCATCCCCCCAATACATAGCCCCTCTGTGCAGCATGCCCCCACAAGACATAGCCCCCTCTGTGCAGCATCCCCCAATACATAGCCCCTCTGTGCAGCATCCCCCAATACATAACCCCTCTGTGCAGCATCCCCAATGCATAGCCCCCCTCTGTGCAGCCCCCCTTTGTGCAGCATCCCCCCACAATACATAGCCCCTCTGTGCGGCATCCCCCCCATACATAGCCCCTCTGTGCAGCATGCCCCCACAAGACATAGCCCCCTCTGTGCAGCATCCCCCAATACATAGCCCCCCTCTGTGCAGCATCCCCCAATACATAGCCCCTCTGTGCAGCATCCCCAATACATAGCGCCCCTCTGTGCAGCATCCCCCAATACATAGCCCCCTCTGTGCAGCATCCCCCCAATACATAGCCCCTCTGTGCAGCATCCCCCAATACATAGCCCCTCTGTGCAGCATTCCCCATGTAGAATTAAAAACAAAATAATAAAAACCTACTCACCTCTCACAGCGATCCCCAGCAGTCTCTCTCCCTCCTGGAGCTCCGGTCCCATGCAGCGTCCTGGGCTTCTTCCCTCTTCAGGCCTCCTGGCCTCCGCTCCTTGTTCCTCCGCGCCGGTGTGTGTCCAGGAAGTGACATCACCGGGAGGAGGACGCTCTAGCAGACGTGCCTGCGCGCGGCACGTCTGCTCCTATTGGAGGGTAATTTAAAGGGGCAGAGCGGCCTCAAGTGGATCCGGCGGCCGCGGTCCCCCACAAACAGAATGTTGGGCAGGGCCCCAGACAGTAATACAGTGCTGCTGCGTCTGAGGCTGGGGCCGAGGCTGGGGCCTAATCAGGTGATGACAGCAGCACTGTATTACTGTCTGGGGCCCAGCTGTCAGACAGCCAGTGTGCAGGCGGAGGGACCCAGTCCGGCACTGTATATATACATATATATATATATATATATATATATATATATATATATATATATTAGAATGCACTCTGATTTATTATTAGGTGTAACATACATTTACTGGCAAAAAGCTGCTATACTGTAGACCCCAAACTGTAGGGCGCCGCCTGCCTCAATGCAAGCGGCGTTGACATGTCAATTCTTGGAGCGGAGAGCGGAGGAGAGAGGAAGCGTGTGAGCCCTCTCATAGAGTCTCTGTTTAACACTGAGGCTTCTGCCACGGATCTTTGCTGCCCCGGTCTTGCAGGCCAGATGTGGCTCTTTGATGGCCGCGACTGCCCCTCCGCCTCACCTACTGCCTGCCCGGACGTGCTCCTCCAATCCAATCAGCACAGAGCGGGAGCGTGGGGCCGGTGCGACAGGCCGTGGCGCATGTGTTGATTGGATGCGTGCACCACGGCCCACCGCAGCGGCCCCAAGCTCCCGCTCTGAGCTGATTGGATTGGAGGAGCACGTCCGGGCATGTTGTCATAAGGAGGCCGCCCGCTGCTAAACACTTTTGGAACGGGCAGTGCTGCAGCTGCAGCTCCTCTCCCAGCGGCCCGCGGTCTCCTGTGATCTTCCAGTGCCGGCAGCATGGTAAAGAGACACTACCTGCGCCGGATATGTCAGGCAGCCTCTATCATGAATTATAGAGGCTGCAGGGGCAAGCGACCCAAGCAGCGTCTCTGTACTATGCTGCCTGCACCGGAAGATCACAGGAGACCGCGCGCTGCCGGGAGAGGAGCTGCTGGGAACGGGTGACAGGTGAGGTTTTGTTTTTGTTTTTTTTCTGGTGGGGAAGTGCGCTGGCCGGGCTGGTGTCAATAGTAGGGCACTGCACAGAGGGGAGGGTCTGGATTGGGTGACTATATGAGGCACTATTGAGGCGTATTGGCTACTATATGGGGGGGTATTAGATACTATATGGGGCACCATTGGGGGGTATTGGCTACTAAATGGGGCACTATTGGTGGGTACTGGATACTATATGGGGCACTATGGGGCGTATTGGCTACTATATGGGGGTATTGGCTACTATATGGGCACTATTGGGGAGATTGGATACTATATGGGGAACTATGGGGGTATTGGCTACTATATGGGGCACTATTGGGGGGTATTGGATACTATATGGGGAACTATTCGGGGTATTGGATACTATATGGGGCACTAGATACTATACCGGGCGCTATGGGTGGATTAGATACTATACCAGGCACTATGGGGTATTGGCTACTATATGGGGCACTGTGGGGGATTGGCTACTATATGAGGCACTGTGAGGTATATGGGGCACTAATGGGGGGTATTGGATACTATATAGGCACTAAGGGGGTATTGGATACTATATGGGCCACTATTGGGGGGATTAGACACTATACCAGGCACTATGGGGGGATTGGCTACTATATGGGGCACTGTGGGGGGATTGGCTACTATATGGGGCACTGTGGGGGGATTGGCTACTATATGGGGCACTGTGGGGGGATTGGCTACTATATGAGGTACTGTGGGGGCATTAGCTATCATAAGGGGCACTATGTGTGTGTGGGGGGGGGTCAAATGGCATAGTGTGTATGTGAGGGGTAGTGTGTGGAGGAGGTCAGGTGGGGTAGTGTGTTAGTGAAGGTGGTCAGGTGGGGTAGTGTGCGTGGGGATGGTGATGGGGTTAATTGTGGGTTAACAGCAGAGGGGGCATTATTACTATATGGAGGGTACAGCAGAAGGCCTTATTACTATATGGGGACACAGCAGGGGGCATTATTACTATATGGAGGGTACAGCAGGAGGCCTTATTACTATATGGGGACTCAGCAGGGGGCATTATTACTATCCGCTTATGACGGCACTCAGAGGGCCCATGCCCCGGATGTTTTAGGACCCTAGCACGCCCCTGTACTAAAGTATATGACGATCTCACCATATGTATACTGCTTGTAGATCAATGGTAGTCTGCTCATCCCGAATGTGCAGGGTAGGAGGATAGAGATAGTAGGGAGCACCTATGTCCCTAATAGGCCCTATGTCAGGTGCACCAACTACCCCTGCTTGCTAAGGGACCTGTCGGGGTGTAAGCACCCTAATAAAAGCGACCACTTGCCCGGTCCAATTCCTCTCCAATGCCCTATGGTCACCCTATCATTTACTGTACTCCAAACTGGTTCCATCCAAAAGGAATAGTCGGGGAGATTGTTACGGCAGCTTGTAGCACGGGGCCAAGTTGTAAAAAAAATACACATAAAAAATGGCCCAAAAAGAACATCACATGTTGGCACAGTCACATGCCCTGGGTGTAGCATATGGCTCCACCCACATTAGGGCATTTTTGCCCTGACAGGTCTCTGAGCGAGCAAGGGTAGTTTGGTGCACCTGACATGGGGCCCATTAGGTACAAAGCTGCTCCCTACTATCTCCATCCTCCTACCCTGCACATTCAGGATGAGCAGACCACCATTCATCTACAAGCAGTATACATATGGGGACTGGTCTATACCATGCAGCAATACTGGAGTTTTTGTTTTTTGGATACTTTGGGGACATCCAGCCTAAATGTAGCACATGCTGCTTTGTCTTTAAGGGAACATTCACATGTACTGTGTTTGCTGCAGATTTTATACTGTGAATTTTATGTTGCAGATTTCTGCTTTGTAGATTAGGGAATAATTTATAATAATAATTTTTATCTATATAGCGCCAACAGATTCCGCAGCACTTAACAATTCTGGGGGTACATACATAGACAGAAATCAGACATTACAGAGATATACATATAGTTATCCATACAAGAGGAGTGAGGTCCCTGCTCGCATGCATGAGCTTACACACTATCAGGAGGGGGGTGCGAGACATAATGGCAAAGTGCATCATTGTTCTTGTGGTCCTGCCATCTTTATAAATAAGGCAGTGCAAGTAAGGGTGGGTGAACCTGTCACCAGCCAATGCCTGCATGCACAGGTCTAAGTGCTTAAATTCTTGGTGTGTGTGTGGGGGGGGGGGGGGTTTAGGGGGTTTAGCAGTCAAAATTAGGGAACCTGGTAAGCCTTCTTGAACAGATGAGTTTTGAGGGCACGTTTGAAGCTTTGTGTCTGACAGTCTTGGGTAATGCATTCCATAGAACTGGTGCAGCTCGGGTGAAGTCCTGGAGACGGGAGTGAGAGGTGCGGATTAAGGTGGACGTTAATCGTAAGTTGTTAGAGGAGCATAAGGCACGGGCAGTAGACAGAGATGAGGGAGGAGATATAGGGAGGTGCAGTACTGTGGAGGGCTTTATGGGTGAGCAGGAGGAGTTTGTATTGTAATCCTGTGTTTAATAGGGAGCCAATGTAGTGACTGGCACAGGGGGGAGGCATCTGTATAGCGCGCTGGACATGGAGATGAGCCTGGCGCTGTATTGAGAATGGACTGGAGAGAGGAGAGTTTAGAGGATGGAAGGCCGATTAGTAAGGAATTGCAGTAGTCTAGACGGGAATGAATAAGAGCGACAATGAGAGTTTTAGCAGATTCGACAGGAAGGAAGGGACGGATTTTAGAAATGTTTTTTAGATGCAGATTACAGGAACGTGAAAGAGATTTAATATGAGGAGTGAAGGACAGATCCGAGTCAAATATACCCAAGGCAGCGGGCTTGTTGTGTAGGGGTTATGGTTGCACCACAGACAGAGATGTCAGGTGGGGGGCGGTGTTAGCAGAGGGAGGGAAGACAAGCAGCTCAGTCTTAGCAAGGTTGAGTTTTAGGAATAGGGAGGACATAACATTAGAGACGGCAGACAGACAGTTACTGGTGTTCTGTAGAAGAGCGGGGGTGATATCACGGGAGGAGGTATGTAGCTGGGTATCATCAGCATAGAGATGGTACTGAAAACCAAACTTGCTGATGATTTGTCCGATGGGTAAAGTGTAAAGTGAGAAAAGGTGAGGACCCAGGACTGATCCCTGAGGAACCCCGACTGTAAGGGGAGAGAAGATGAGGTGGAGCCAGAAAGTGATACACTAAAGGAGCGGTCGGAGAGATAGGAGGAGAACCAGGAAAGAGCAGAGTCCTTGAGGCCGATAGAGCGGAGCGTGGAGAGGAGGAGCTGGTGGTCTACAGTGTCACATACAGATAGAGCAGAGCATGGAGAGGAGGAGCTGGTGGTCTACAGTGTCACATACAGATAGAGCAGAGCATGGAGAGGAGGAGCTGGTGGGCTACAGTGTCACATACAGATAGAGCAGAGCATGGAGAGGAGGAGCTGGTGGGCTACAGTGTCACATACAGATAGAGCAGAGCGTGGAGAGGAGGAGCTGGTGGTCTACAGTGTCACATACAGATAGAGCAGAGCATGGAGAGGAGGAGCTGGTGGGCTACAGTGTCCACATACAGATAGAGCAGAGCATGGAGAGGAGGAGCTGGTGGTCTACAGTGTCACATACAGATAGAGCAGAGCATGGAGAGGAGGAGCTGGTGGTCTACAGTGTCACATACAGATAGAGCAGAGCATGGAGAGGAGGAGCTGGTGGCTACAGTGTCACATACAGATAGAGCAGAGCATGGAGAGGAGGAGCTGGTGGTCTACAGTGTCACATACAGATAGAGCAGAGCATGGAGAGGAGGAGCTGGTGGGCTACAGTGTCACATACAGATAGAGCAGAGCGTGGAGAGGAGGAGCTGGTGGGTTACAGTGTCACATACAAGATAGAGCAGAGCGTGGAGAGGAGGAGCGGTGGTCTACAGTTCACATACAGATAGAGCAGGCATGGAGAGGAGGAGCTGGTGGGCTACATTGTCACATACAGATAGAGCAGAGCATGGAGGGAGGAGCTGGTGGTCTACAGTGTCCACTACGATAGAGCGAGCGTGGAGAGGGGAGCTGTGGGCTACAGTGTCACATACAGATAGAGCAGGAGGGAGGCGTGGAGAGGAGGAGCTGGTGGGTCTACCAGGTGTCCCAATACAGATAGAGCAAGCATGGATAGTATGAGCGCTGTGGGCTACAGGTCACATACAGATAGAGCAGAGCTGGAGAGGAGGAGCTGGTGGTCTACAGTGTCACATACAGATTAGAGCGGAGC